>NW_026888829.1:0-11993 GCF_032173495.1 Musca vetustissima
TTAGTAGGTTTATTTGGTACCCAATAAGAACTCAAAGTACCAAATTTCAGCGAATTCTGTTGAAAAACACGCTCAAGAACCTCAAAATACCGAAATTTTGGGGTTACCCTTACATGGGGGCTGTCCGAAAAAATGGACCTATATTTATAATTTTTAGTGGGGTATTTGCTACCCAATAAGAACTCAAAGTACCAAATTGCAGCGAATTCGGTTGAAAAACACGCTCAAGAACCTCAAAATACCGAAAATTGGGGGGTATCCTTATATGGGAGCTATGCCTAAACGTGGACCGATATAGCCCATCATCGAACTTGACCTGCCTGCAGACAAAAGACGACTCTATGCAAAATTTTGGCGCTCTATCTCAATTCGTTTAGACGCTAGAGTGATTACAACAGACAGACGGACATGCATAAATCGTATTAAAATTTTACGCTGATCAAGAATATATATACTTTATAGGGTCGGAAATGAGTATTTCGATGCCATACTAAACGGAAATCGAGAATAGGGGGGTTCCCTTAAAATGACTTCATCCAGAACAATAACTGAACTAACGGTTCACCACCACATAGTGTAATTATCGTTAGGCTATATTTGTATACCCTCCACTTGTTTGTGTGTGTATATTGGTATATATTGCAAAAGAATGCATAAAGCTTAAAGTATATATATGATCAGCGTACAATTTAATATTAAGCCTTCTGTCCGTCTGTCTGTTGTAATCACTCTAGCGTCTAAACGAGTTGAGATAGAGCGCCAAAATTTTGCATAGGGTTGTCTTTTGTCTACAGGCAGGTCATGTTCGAAGATGAGATATATCGGTTTACGTTTAAGCATAGCTCCCATATAAGGCTACCCCCCAATTTTTGGTATTTTGGGGTTCTTGAGCACGTTTTTCTACCGAATTCGCTGAAATTTTCTACAATGGGTTCTTATTGGGTTCCAAATTTCTCCACAAAAAATTATAAATATAGGTCCATTTTTACTGTTAACCCCTATATATCGGTACCCTCTAATTTGCCATATTTTGGGTGTATTTATCATATTTTTCCCACCGAATTGTCTGTAATTTAGTATTTTGAGTTCTTAATAGGTACCAAAATTCTCCACGAAAAAAAATATATAAGGGTACCCCCCATTTTTCGGTATTTTGGTCGTATATATGGTAACAAATCTCCCTACCAGCAATTATTAATAGACGCCTCCTGTTTATGAGCGCGAGAACCTTTGTAGAGGGAGGCCGAAAACAAATGTGCAAGCTTCTATCTGGCTCGTACGGACCAAATGTTTAGTCGAGGGACTTGCTCTACTCCTCGCCGTGGTGATGGAGGGGGGGTGATCAAGGGATTAACTCAATGGTGTAAATGATGAAAAGAAATTACAAAGAAAATAAAACACAAGGATTATTAGTTTAATTATTCTAAATACCTTGGTTTATTGGTGATTCTTTTTCGACAGAGGCCTGTTAGTAATAACGCGTAGACGTTATGCGTTATGCGTGGTTCATACAATCACAGGGGATTGCGGTGATCGGTTGTCGTTCATTACTACATTTACATATTCCAATGGGAGAAAAGGTCAAGCAAGGAGGGCAAAACAGCAACAACCGCTCGGTGGCATCTGCAATCTACGGTCTCCGCTGAGGGAACTTGCCGAGGAGATGCCCGTGGTGTCAATCACAGACGTGATTGACTGACATCGGCAAGTTGAGTCAGAACGTATCAAACTTATACACCTCCTTTTTGGGGTAGTCTCCATAGAACCCCCTTCTTATATTAGAATAGTTATCTGTTTTTCCGCGCTTTGGGCTTATCCCCATGTTTTCGCCTTCCACCATAGTAGTCTATATATTCTGTACTCGAAATATGGAATTCTATGACGATTTAGCCATCTGTTTTAATCATTCTACCTTCGGGGGATATTGAGGTAAACAACTAGAACGGCCAGGTTCGAGAATGATATATAATATATCGGCCCCAGTTACGCCTATCCCCCATATAGTAGTTATACTTACCCATTTTCGGTATTGTTAATATTTAGCTTGAAGGAAGGTATTGTGATGCCAAAATGTTTGGTTAGAAATAGAGTTATGTATATAAGTCCTTAATTTTGCATAGAACCTCAAATAATTACAACTCCAACTGTAAGGTATTTCCGACACGTTGTAATAGCCTCCAGAAACCTACACAGAGAAATGTTTTTCTGCAATGACAATATTCATATTAAATCAGCAGCTTCCACACCACACCCAAAATAAAATCATGTGTACGTCGGTGATTGCCTCATACCGACAAAATCGGTCCAAATTTGAGGGTTTCCCATTTTAGGACAAATGTCCATTAAAAATTGTTGAAATTTGTATTTGCTATACATTATGGTTTACAACAATAATTATTTGTATAGGTATACGTGTGTTCCCCACATTTTCATTTTATGTAACTATCAGTATACATATGGTGGAGGGTATCCAAAGTTCGGCCCGGCCGAACTTAACGCCTTTTTCACTTGTTTTTAATTCACATCCCCGTAGGTCGGTTATTTCACGAAAGGTGTCATTTCCTAGGAATTTGGTTCTTATGCTTGAAAAGACTTAGCAGTGACACGTTCTAACGTGGAACGTGCCACTGCTAAGTCTTTTCAAGCATAAGAACCAAATTCCTAGGAAATGACACCTTTCGTGAACGTACCTCTATCTCATGATTCCATGTCTGGTATCACTGTTTCTCATATTGTGCCTACTCTTATTTCAGGTATTAGGTCCGACTCAAAATTACTTATTGAGGATCTGATTGTGGTCTGTAATATATTTTGATGCTGTCTGTTGTGGCCGGTGTCGATTCTTTCATAGCTTTTAGTCTTAAATCTGCAACGGCCGCTTTATATCTTATTTGGATGTCAATTGGATGTATATACAATGTAGTCTCCAATGCTCGTGTTGGTATTGTTCTCATTGTTCCACATATACTTAGGCAGCATGTTCTCCCCAATTTTCCTTATTTTGGGGTTCTTGAGCGGGTTTCTCAACTGAATTTGTTGAAATTTGGTACATTGAGCTCTCATTGGGTAACAAAATGGTTCCTTTTGAGAATATGCATAGAATCACTTTGTGAGTCGATTTATGCACGTCCGTTCGTCCGTCAATAGTATCGTCTGATTTTATGTAAATGTAGCACCATATCGCCAATATTGGTCCGATTAACCCTACGGTCAATAACCAAAAAAGTATACGTAGATCAATAACCGTGGTACATTTGTACCCATTCAAAGATAGCTCGGTAACTCATTAAAAAATTGGACTATCGTGAGGTTTTTTGTTTGAAATTAGTCTATACGGATCTGATCTAGATGTAGGAACTCAAAATTATATATACATTAAAATAATATATATTTAAATCCATGCATAAATAATAATCTATCTAAAACAATCATAGTAAATTCGTTATGGCTTTCGAATGTGTTAAGCTTTTTTAGTTATTTTTTTATTGGGATCTTATTTAGGTGTTCCTCAACACCTCTGCAAATTTTTGTGGCCCTAGACAACATGGGGCCATCAGGGCGACTCGTGGAAGTCAGAAACTACGTTGGTTTTCCTTTGGTATACAGGGGCTAAAACAATTATTATTGAGAATTATTCACATTTTATGGGTTTAGAGATTGTGATTGACGCATTTTTGACATTATTTAATACTTTAAAACATTATTTAATGATAGTTTATATATGTACGCCAATTTAGGATTGTAATCAATCAGACAAATTCGATTATGGAAAAAGTTTCAGGGCCAATATCAAGAATAATTGGAAAATTACGGACAATAATCATTGTTTTTGTCCCTGTATGCCAAAGGAAAACCAGGGTAGTGACTTCCAAGTCGCCCTGATGGCCCCATGTTGTAGGGCCACCAAAATTTGCAGAGGGGTTGATGAACACCTAAATAAGATCCCAATAAAAAAAATAACTAAAAAAGCTTAACACATTCGAAAGCTATAACGAATTTACTATGATTGTTTTAGATAGATTATCAGTTAAGCATGGATTTAAATATATATTATTTTAATGTATATATAATTTTGAGTTCCTACATCTAGACCAGATCAGTATAGACTAATTTAAAACAAAAAACCTCAAGATAGTCCTATTTTTTAATGAGTTACAGAGCTATCTTTGGATGGGTACAAATGTACCACGGTTATTGATCTACGTAGGTAATAACTTTAAAAAATTGTAAAAATTATATATATGGAAAAAATTTATAATTTTTTTCTTCGATTATGTGTGAAAATACCTCAAGAATGATTCCACAAAATTTGATCCAAATATCTCCATAATTAAAAATTTTACAGCAATTTTATTCAAAAAAAGGTACAAATGTACCCGGTTATTGACCGTAGGGTTAAGGCAAAATTTTGCTCAGGGTACTGTATTAGGCCCAGATTGGTATATGCGAAGTTTTGTTGGAATCGGTTCAGATTAAATATAGTTTCCATGTATAGTTTCATCCGATTTTATGCAAATGGAGCACCAAACAGTCAATGTTTTCCGACTGAGACAAAATTTTGCATACCGTATTGGAGTTACTACAAGTCGACGCCGTTATATGGGAACTATCCCAAAAATTTGACCAAATTTTATAAATTTGTTCATGGGAGAATTTGGTTCCCAATTAGAACCATATATACTAAATTATAAGCAATTCGATCGAAAAACTTGTCAAAAATCCTCAAGATCCTTTTATCGCCGCAAAAGAATATTTCAATGAGTTACAAACGGAACGACAAAATTGATATTCTCTCCATTATATGTTGGAGGTTATAAAAAGCTTTTGAAATTTTGTTTAACGGAAATTATATAAATATGTTGTGTAGGGAGTTAAGCTCTACTTGGTCTTGATTGTTTCCCATTATGCCTCCTACATAGCACATTGAATGTAATACATATCCTTAGCTTATCACCCTTGCTGATTGGCTTCTGAGTCTCAGGCACCTTTGTCAAACTAAGCAATTTAAATAAAAAATAACGTAATTTTTCAATTGCATCCGTTTATTCATTCATTGAAGCGTAGATTTAATCAGTAACGCAATCACTACAAACTCCAACGCCGTTTGTCACCAACTCAACTAATCCATGTTTTATGTGCATATTTACAATATCCCGCGTGGAAATATACGAAGTAGTAGTGTGGTATTTTATGCAATCATTATTTCCTTTTTGTCACACTCAACAAACTCCAGTTCTATCTGACGAATGCCAAACACTAATGCATATTTATTTGTTCATCCATTATTTCCACATGAGGAACTGTAACATGTAGAAATAGTGGATGAAGGTGGTTCCTCAACGCCAGAAAAATATTACAAGGCCGCTAGTACCAGTGAACTTCAGTGTGTCATATCGGAAGTACTACAGCCAAAATCGTATTTATCATGGCGGTACAATGCACAACTATTAAACTATGATACCAGTCGCAGTGGCATTAGGTAAGTATTTTATTCGCAAATTCGAAATTTGTGGCACCACCTACCTACTTCACTGTCCCCACTAACACGACATCTTTTTGTGACAACATATTTTGTGTGTGTGTGGGTATGGTATACAACATTTAACATCAGCTATTCGTGTAAATTTCATGAAACAGCCGGCAACCACATAAACACATTAACCCCGATGTAGATCCTACTTAGGCAAACAGAAGCTAACACAGAGAACTGGGAACAGCGCGTACACAATGCCACAAAATCCAATTACAAAGACTTCTGGATACACACAAGTCTGAATATCCAAGAATACATGCAAGCATCCATGTATGTACACATTGACTAAAATTTTAAATGGATTTTGTTTAGCAACGGCGTTGATTTGAGGGTCCTCCTTCCACCGTCATTGCAAAACCTTTTACGGCTTTACAAATAATCTTAGTCGAAAGTGCTAAGAATTTATTAACGCTACCTCTCTCCCACAACGTACCGAAGCTAGTGCTTAAGGAAGCAACAAATTTTTACTGACATCCTGTCAAAATAGCAAATTAAGTTTTAAATTGAAAAAAGGCAAATCTCAGCAATAGCAGTTCGCGGTATGCCAGCCAGCATCAGCTCAAGCTAGTGACACAATCTGCTGACAAAACAGACAAATATCCGATATTCACACATGTATTTATGTTGACGCGTTCAATCGTTCCCAGCATAAGATTTGGGAGATTTACGTGGGCTAGTGTATATAATATACGTGTTTAAAATGTATAAAAGCTCTGTACATGACCTGGCTTCAATTGGCATATATCTTTTCTTTCAGTCTTTGACTGTTCTCCATTCATATAAAAATACTTCGCAAAAACTGCCTGTCTTTCAATTCGTCCATAAAGATTGTCTGCTCTTTAGCACTCTCTATTCATCAGCGCAATTAAAAAGACTGTATAACGTCTATTTTTTCAGCTCTATAAAGTTTTCCTGCTCTTCAATTAGTAGTCAATTAATAGCTTCTGATCTTCAGCAAAGGCTCTCTTTCATTCAGTTCATTATTCTCTTAACTTTCGTTCGTTTATATAGACTCCGCGGACATGATCTGGTCTTAAAGCCTAACAGGTATTCAGCTCGTCTATATAGAACACATGCCCATTAACTCATATATAAGTAATACCTAAACTTCATTTCGTCTATAAAGATATCCTGAACTTCCGCTCGTATATATACTCCCAGGCATTCAACTCATCTATAAGAGCTCCATGACATCATTGACACCTTTTAAAGATCCTCCGATCTTAAGCTTGGCTACAAAAAGATTTATGGTCTTCAACTCGCTTCAATTAGTAAAGACGATCTGCCTTCTATATAGTCAGAACCTCTGACCTGCACATATTCTATAAAGACTATCCGTAACTGTCCATATTTCGTCTCTAATGATGACCTAATATTGTTATCATATGTAAAGACTCTGTGGTCCGTAGCCCTTCCTTAAGGCTCGCTGGACTCCAACTCGCCTTAAAGCCATTGGCCTGCAGATTGTCTATAAAATTTTTCAGGTTCAGCTTCTCGATTTTTAAAAGAAACAAGTGAAAAAGCGTTAGGTTCGGCCGGGTCAAACTTTGGATACCCTCCACCATAGGTATACTGACAGATACTAGAAATGAAGGAACATACCAAAAAGTGGACTTATACCTATAATTCTACAAAGCGGTTTATGTAAAACATTGTGTACACCAAATACAATTTTTAATGAAAACCCCAAAGTGTGGTATAGTTATATGTGGGAGATGCCTAAATGCTAGGCGATATATTTCATTATCGTCAGTTTCGAGTTTTGACACGATTCCCTTAGAAAGCGGAATGATTACAACCGACAGCTAAATCGTCCTAGAATTGCACAATTTACAGGGTAAAACTGACTATTTCGAGTAACGACTACTCCCTATACTAAGGTAGAATATGTCTATGTGGGGACAACTCCTACACACGGAACTAATCAGCGAACTATTATAATATAAGAAGGGTGTTATATGGGAATTCCCCTTAAAATGGGGCGAATATTAATAATTTTTGGTATGAAGGTTTTTTTACCATGCGACTACAAAATACCAAATTATAGCGATTTCGGTTGAAAACGCGCTCAAGAACTCCAAAATACCGAAAATTGAGAGTGTCTTATATGGGAGCTACCCGAAAACATATACAGAATTTTTACCCGGATCAAGAATATATATACTTTATTGGGTCGGAAATGAATATTTGGATAAGTTAGAAACGGATTGACAAAATTAATATGCCCTCCATGCTACGGTGGTGGTTATAGAAAGGGGGTTATATAGGGACTGCTCCGAAATGGGGCCGAATATTAATGATTTTTGGTGGAGAGATTTCTTACTATATACGACTACAAAATATAAAGTTGCAGCGAATTCGGTAGAAAAACGCGCTCAAGTAACCCAGAATACGGAAAATTGTTGGTACCCTTATATGTTGCCTATCCGAAAATATTTACATATATATGGTTCTGTACACCCACATACATATAGAAGTAACCCACAACTTAGCTACAGTTGGTTGAATGGAACATTTTTCAAAACACAAGTCGTTGAAATGCAGAATATTATTTAATGAACTTCTTAAAATTAGTAATAGACTCCAAAAATACTGTACGGATTTTCATGAAATTTTCATAGTAGAATCTTGAGTATATTTGTGTTAACATAGTGTACTTAATTTTTTGATGGAGGAAGAGGAAACGGTAAACAGCCCCACACAAATTGCCCCTTTTATTATATTAGAATTGACCATGTTGAAAATAGGCAATGGTAAAAATACAATGATAACAAAATCTTAGTAAATGACCAAACCACAGATATATATTATCCAATGGCGAATATACCTGTTTACTACGTTCACAAACCATTTTTTTGTAGAAGTTCCCAATTAGGCAATTCACAAAGTGTGCTATGGTGTCATATTGGTTGTATTTGCTAAGCTTTTTCCATTTTTATAGCCTACACCATAATTTTGTCATTCCGTTTGTAACTCATCGAAATATTCATTTCCGTCCATATAAAGTATACATATTCTTGATCACGATAAAATTCTAGCCATGTGACTTCTATATGTATGTGGGTATACAGTACAAATTCAACGCTAATTAGTTATGTAGTCTTAGGACTTATGAAAATATGCAAGCGCATTATATCGGTGTGCTGTGTGTTAGCTTCAATGACTTCGACCAGACCTTCAAATGAAAATGATAATAAAGAAGTTAATTTAATACAAGGTTTGCCCAATCAAGACGAAATTTTGCACATGATACTGAATTAAGTATAGATTGATGTGTGATAAGTTTCATTCGAATTTAGATATAGCTAGAATGGCGGGTTCAATAGGGTTAGTCTTTAAGCCAAATAGATGTGCTGTGCCAAATTTCATCCAATTCGGATCATAAATGCCACCTGTAATTTGTTTACAATTTTATATGGACAGATTCAGACTCAGAAAATGGTTCTATGCATATTTTCAAAAGTCTATCTCTCTTTCTTTTGCCTTTTACAAACATAGTCATAATACCCTGTACCACAGTGTGGAGAAGGGTATACAAATCAGAGAAACTGCTACCAGAAAATTTTTGCTAGCCAATTATTTACAAAACATATGAAATTCTTTACTTCATAAACGTCCGTAATTTTTGTCGTTAGTTTTATTCCACGAAACAGACTATGAAAGGAAAGCAGACGTCTGAAAAATATAACATAATGTGACAAGAAATATATAAGAGAAACAAGTGAAAAGGCGTTAAGTTTAGCCGATTCGCATTGATATATAGACTTGCATGGGGGTTTGGTGAGATCTTTTCAAAGGAAATATTACAAATAACTGAATGAAAGACAAAAGCTTCGGTTGATGAGGTGTGGTTTACACCACCGCATGTCCAATATTAGGACATACACTTAAGCATGTTTTTTTTGTGCGATCTAGAGAAGGAAGATAGTTAGAAGTAGTCTTCTTTGGATTTGGTTTTCCTAAACTTCTGGGCATTCTGTTGTGTTTGTGAAGTCCTTCAGTTTTTTCAGTTACACCCCCTCCTGAGTTTTTTATTGTCTTCTGTTTGCTCATATTTCGATATAATACGAGGGAGGCTGGGAAACTTCTTGGCCTATCAATGGAAAAGAATAGTTAGTTTTTCAAAAATATTTTTTTTGAATATAATCTCCTCAAACTTCAAAACAATCGCTTTCTATCCCTTGGTTAAAATTGTTTTCCACGAGGTCTTCAAAATAGTTATTTACAAGTGTAATTGCATTTTCATTTGACGTAAATCGCTTGCCAGCAAGGATATTCTTTAGATTTTGGAACAAGTAAAAGTCATTCAGTTCATTCTTATGCGTTTTTGATCGACCGTTAAGAAATACGGCACCCATCTTGAAGAAAGCTTTCTCATCCGTAGTTCTTCATGAAAATTAAATGGACTCAATCATTTGAGAAGCCCATGATATTAGCAACTTTTATTCGTCGATCATTTAATACCATATCATGCATTTTGGCTACAATTTCTGTTGTTGGGCGTCCATTACGAGGTCCATCTTCAATGCTTGTATGACCACGTTTAAATTCAGGAACCCAATTTTTTATGGGTTCCTGAATTTATGCTGCATATGCGCATTTTCACCTTACACATTCACTATATGATTATGAACTTCTTGCCCAATTTTTAAGTAAATATTTAATGACAGCACACATTTCTATTTTTTACCCTTCCCCAGACTGTGGTACAGCGCATATGTTTGTAACAGGCTAAAGGAAACGAGATAGACACATGGTTCCTTTTGAGAATATGCATAGAATCACTTTCTGAGTCGATTTATGCATGTCCGTCCGTCTGTCCATGTTCAATTGTAAACAAAGTACAGGTCGCATTTATGATCCGAATTGAAAGAAATTTGGCACAGGTCACTTATTTGACCCAAGGACGAACCTTATTGCAATTGGGAAAATCGGCTCAGATTAAGATATATCTCCCTTTGTCAGATTTAATAGAAATGGTGCACTAGTGTTCCTATGAATTATGTCGAGAATGATGTTTGTTAAGTTTCCTGAAAATAGGTTCAGAATTCGATGTAGCGCAAATATATATTTTTCTCCGATTTAATGTAACTGTTGTACAAAAGTCCCTATATATCCTTCGATTTGAACGAAATTTGACAACGAGTATTGAATTAGCTCTAAAATGACGTATATAAGTTTGTTCTAAGTTTCGTGGAAATCGATTCAGATTTAGGTATAGCTCCCATTTATATTTTCTTCCGATTTTATGTAAGTTGTGCTCTAAAGACCCAAATTATATATAAATTCTGCACCTAACTCCCAGATGGGCCCGATTGCCACAAAATTTTGCACAACGTACTGAAATTACTATAGCATAACGTGTGACATAGTTTTCGGTTTAGATTTGGATAGTGGTCCCATATATATTTTCTCCCGATTTGAAGTAGGTAATGCCCCAGGAACTCAAAATATAACCGATATGCACAAAAAATACTCAAATTAGTATAATCTAACCTGTGACAAGTTTCGATGAAATCGGTTTAGATTTCGATATAGCTTTTATATATTTTTTCTTTCGATTTTAAATAAATGGTGCACCAAACTACTCTTGTTTATCAGAGGTTTACAAATCGAAAGATATATAGGGAATTTTGGGGCACCATTTACATGAAATCGGACGAAACTATATATGGGAGATATATCTAAATCAGGACCGATTTTCATGAAACTTGGCAGACATCATTCTAGGCTCAATTCAGTACGTTATGCCAAATTTCGTGGAAATCGAATGATATATAGGGACTTTGGGGCACCATTTACATGAAATCGGACGAAACTATATA
This sequence comes from Musca vetustissima, assembly GCF_032173495.1. NCBI lineage: Eukaryota > Metazoa > Arthropoda > Insecta > Diptera > Muscidae > Musca > Musca vetustissima. The sequence goes on from NW_026888829.1 coordinate 11,359, forward strand.
TGGGAGCTATATCTAAATCTGGACCGATTTTCTCTAAACTTGGCAGAAATCACTCTAGGCTTAATTCAGTACGTTATGCCAAATTTCGTGCAAATCAAAAAATAAATAGGGACTTTGGGGCACCATTTACATGAAATCGGACGAACCTATATATGGGAGCTATATCTAAATCTGGACCGATTTTTACGAAACTTGGCAGACATCACTCTAGACTTAATTCTGTACGTTATGCCAAATTTCGTGCAAATCAAAAGATTTATAGGGACTTTGGGACACCATTTACCTGAAATCGGACGAAACTATATATGGGAGCTATATCTAAATCTGGACCGATTTTCACGAAACTTGGCAGACATCATTATAGGTTGATTAGCTTGTACCAAATTTCGTGCAAATCGAAAGATATATAGGGACTGTTTACATTAAATCGGTTAAATATATATATGGGAGCTATATCTAAATCTGAACCGATTTTTCCCAATTTCAATAGGGTTCGTCCTTGGGCCGAATAAGTGACCTGTGCCAAATTTCATCCAATTCGGATCATAAATGCGACCTGTACTTTGTTTACAATTTAACATGGACAGACAGACAGACAGACGGACGGACGGACATGCATAAATCGACTTAGAATG
>NW_026888830.1:0-120629 GCF_032173495.1 Musca vetustissima
TTCCGGAACGAACTAGTTCATTGGAACTATTCCGTGAAAGGAACGAACGGAACTAGTTCCAGTTCTTTAATTAATATAATTCCTTTCTCTGATCCAGTTCCTTTTTTGAACTATTTGAAGCAAAGGAACTGTATGGAGCAAAGGAACTATAAAGAGCAAAGGAACTATATGGAGCAAAGGAACTATTTGGAGCATAGGAACTTTAAAGAGCAAAGGAACTATATATGGAAAAACGAAAAAAAAATAATAAAAGAGAGAGAGAGATTCAAAAGAACAGTGGGAAGCCTCCAAGACTCCAGCCTTCATAAAATTCGCTTGTTAATCGTCGTTCTGCCAGGACTCAAGCGACGTCGTACGCAAACCTTCGCCAACAAATGGTCTGTTCCAGTACTTTTTATACCCTCCACCATTATATGGAGGGTATATTAATTTTGTCATTCCGTTTGTAACTCATCGAAATATTCATTTCCGACCCTATAAAGTACATATATTATTGATCAGGGTAAAATTCTAAGACGATCTAGCCATGTCCGTCCGTCTGTTGTAATCACGCTATCTTCTGAAGGAATTGAGATAGGGTGCTGAAATTTTGCATAGGGTTGTATTTTGTCTGCAGGCAGGTCAAGTTCGAAGATGGGATATATCGGTCCACGTTTAGGCATAGCTCCCATATAAGGGTACCCCCCAATTTTCGGTATTTTGGGGTTCTTGAGCGCGTTTTTCAAGCGAATTTGTAGTAAATGTATCCACAAAAAATTATAAATATAGGTCCACTGTTTCTTGTAGCCCCCATATAACGGTACCTCCTAATTTTCAGTATTTTTTGGGTTTTTATCGTATTTTTCACCGAATTGGCTGTAATTTAGTATTTTGAGTTCTTAGCAGGTACCAAATCTCTCCACAAAAAAATTTAAATATAGGTCAATTTTTTCGGATATCCCCCATATAAGGGTACCCCCCAATTTCGGTATTTTGGGGTTCTTGAGCGCGCTTTTCAACCGAATTCGCTGTAATTTTGTACATTGGGTTCATATTACGTATCTCTACTAAAAATTATAAATATCGGCCCACTTTTTCTGGTAGCCCCCATATAAGGGCACCCCAAATTTTCGGTATTTTGAGGTTCTTAAGCGCGATTTTCAACCGAATTCGCTGAAATTTGGTACAGTGGGTTCATATTGGGTACCAAATATCTCTATTTAAAATTATAAATATCGGTCCACTTTTTCATTTCAAATACCTGTCAGTATACCTGTGGTGGAGGGTATCCAAAGTTCGGCCCGGCCGAACTTAACGCTTTTTCACTTGTTTAATAGTAAAGCTAGTAAAAGGGAAACATTTCAAGTCTCAGAGTACAAAATAATTTGAAAAGTTCAAAATCAACATAACAAAAAGTTTACAAAGAGAAAGCCATTTTGTTTTGTGCTCTCTTAAATTTGATTCAATGCTTTACCAGTTTTATGGGTTCAGGAACGGTTTTCGAGTAAAAAGTTATTCGTGGTTCGACTCTTAATTATGAAGTAATTACATAGTTCAAAGGAACTACATTAAGGAACTAGTTCCTTTTTAAAAAAGAAACGAGAATGATCGATCCGCTACGTGAACTAGATTGCCCAACTCTACCAAAGACAGGAATTTGTTTGCTGTCGTCTCTAAAGTAGTGTTGTGAAGTTCCCCGAGTTCAATTGAGCGATTCACTGAGAAGAACTACTGTAAAATACGAATAAACACAATCAAACCAACACGCCTAGACATGTTTTGATATGTAAATAACGTAACGTGAACGCATGGTGTACGTAATGACAACACTAACTAATCAAATTCTCTACACATTGCATAACGGTCACACAGATACGTTAATTAAGGACTACTACTTTACTCTATTACAATGATGAGTAACTGAAAGTTCGCTCTTTGAGAGTTTGATGGGGCATGCAACAGCCAGACATCTTTTGTCAGTCAGACGCCATCAAATTGGCGCGTTAACAGCATTAAATTATTCATCAGTTCTTTTTGTTATTAATTTGTGAATAAAATAAATCTAAAATGGAAAAAAATATAGCAAACCGTGGCAGAGTAATTGGAAAGATCCTGATATCCAATCAAGTTCATCAGGGCAAGGTTTTTTCCGGTAATAAATTCATTGTTAAAAAAGTGAGTTTGTGTGGCAGCAACAGCAGACCAACAATTGTGGTTTCATGAAATGGTGTTTGCCTGAGCTATAACATATTGGAATACAGCGGTGTAGGAAAAATTGAATCAATCTTCGGTGGAACGTATTTATTTTCTATACTGTTATGGGCGCAAAGTGACTCCTCTAAAATGTGGGGCAAATATCGGGGATAGACAACACAAACTATGTAAGTAACAGTTTTTGGAACAAATGCACTTTACGGACACCTCTCAGATCATTTTGAAATTTTTAACTTCTGATGCTAATTTAGGTTTTAGTTTTTAGGGGGAATCTGTATTTTCCGAGGTATGGGAATTCAAAGTTTCCAAAATACCCCTACTTTTTGTTAAATATCTTTAACGTTTGAAATTTTTACTGTAGATACTCCTGTAACAATTGTGTTGTTGATATCAACTACAGGAGACTTCCGGAAATATGAGGTATTAAAATTGATACCCAGGGGTTTAAAGCTTTCACCTGTGGACAGATGGAAAATTGGGCTACGCGAGCAGAATTTTTTTTAATTTGAAATTTGTTTTCTGGGTAGCCTGCCTTTGATCTGGGATTTAAGACTTTTGTCCTATGGAAGGTGGAAAATTGGGCTACGCGAGCAGGAAATTTGGAACCCCATATTTCAGAAAGTACGAAGTTCTCCCCAAAGAGGTTGTTATCAGTATTAAAGAGACAATATGCAGTAAAAATATCAAAAGTTTCGGAGTCATATTCTTAAATATATTTAGATAAAATAAATATCTTTAAGCAGTTATGAACTTTGAAATTCCATATATCGGGAAGTACCGATTTCCTCCAGATGGACAACCAAAGGTAAACATTTTAAAATGATCTGAGAGGTGTCCCTAAAGTGCATTTTTTAAAAATGTGTATATTATTCACAGTTATTTACATTTTAGGTTCAAAAACATAATTTCAAAATAATATCCTAAAGTCAATAACATAGGATTGACTGTCTACGGGGAGAACTTCTCGATGTGAGTTATCTTTAAAACAGTGTAAGACATCCATCACAAATCATTTGCCAAATGATAAACTCTGGTGTTATTAGTGCGTGTATCTGTTATGGATGAAATGATATGGGCCCTAGAACCCTACAATTACACGGAAATTCTTTCGTACTGTTCTTGTAGCATCCCTATTGCTTTAACACAATGGACTGAGATGGCAGACGTTGGTCGAGTAAGATTTGGGTCGTTTGGGATCGTACACCCCTCTGTCGTGGAAACGAAATTGTTTCGTGTATCCAATGTTGGTATTGTCTATAGGAGAAAGTCTCAAATAATTAACAGAAAGCCGTCGACCCAAAAAGTATTATCTTTAAAAGGAGATTCTGTCGCGTAGTCCGAGTTGCCATCTGTCCATAGGAGAAAGTCTAAAATATACGGCCGAAGACCGACTACCCACAAATAGGAGTTGCTATTTGTCCATAAGAAAAATTATTAAATCCCTGGACGAGGATCCACCATCCACATGTACTATAAAAAGATATTATGTCGCTTAGGCGGAGTTGCCATATATCCAAAGGAGAAAGTTTAAAGAAGTATGAACTCTTTTGTTAAGATATTGTCTGTTACAGATCGGACCCTTAACTAGGCTTGTTCCTCAACGTAGAACATAGACCAAGTAAGTAACAGATTTATATATATTTTTATAATATTCATAGATATTTACATTTTAGGTTAAATCAAATTGAGATCCAACGATGAATGTATTAGAACCGGAAAATATTTTTCTTAAATTGAACAGCGCCCAAGAAATGTATACGTAATTATGTCAAAAAGCCGGGAGGCTGTAAATTTACCACTTGTTCGAAATACTACAAACACTTTCAAAATGTACATCGAAGTGCGTACGGACATAAATTTCGATCATTTCTCCGAACTGAAAAAAAAATATTAAAAATATGGAATAACGTCCAAAATTCTTTGGAAATTTCAAAACAAATTTTACAAAAATGGTTCTCGTCCTTGTGTAATATTTCGAGTGTTTTACTTCGGTATTTGATAATACACGAATCTTGAATGTTGAAGGGATCCCAGTTTGCGATATCATAGAATCAAATACATAAGTAAGTCGCACAATGAGTAATTTCTATTAATTCAAAAAATATGTAATTGATTTTTATTTATAGATAATGGTGAACAACTTGGAGTTTTAATGTGCCAGAAAATACTACAGATACATGATAATATTTTATTCAAGAAATTTTTGACCGGTTAATCGTATTGGTAAGTGCATAATATATTTCATTTTAGAAGTATAACGTACGTCTCTGATCAGAAAAAATCTACATTTGTAAAATTGAGAAGAACACGGTTTCAAATTTAACGACATTCAGACATCAATACTATGTGGTGGTTGAGATAGTGGTTTATTCGTTCCAAACTCCTTCTATATTTAAACTCCTTCCATTCCTCAACTAACAAATCAATATAAATAAAAACTTTTCCGGACAATGTGAGGAACTCACAGATAAATTTCAATAACTCGGCACAATTTGGAATAAATCCATACAAAGTTTCCGCCTCAGGCCAATTTTCACAGGTTAAAGGACAATTTTCAATATATGTCAATACTTTTTCATTTCCCTCATATATGGATCATAACGATTTTTGTATTTTGAAGGACCGTCACATTACGGAGATGAATGGTGGTGGATAAAATGATCCACTATACTTACATAGCTGGCTTGTGACAGAACATTTGTTTCATAAGCCGAGCATAAAAAAGATTTTCAAGCCCGTCGGTTTTTTGCGCAGTTTTTCGGGACGTTGTTGTGGTTTTAACGTTGTTAAAGGCTCCCTCTATATCTAGGAAGACGGCCAGCGCAAACATTGAATTTTCCATATTCCTATCAATGTAACTTACCACCTCGTGCAGTGCAGATTCTACAGACTTGTCCTTTATGTATGCGTGTGTGAATTGCAAAGAGAGGTGGTGTCTATACGACTCCTAATCTCCAGGTCGATCAGTCCTTCGAGAGTCTTGAGGAGAAAGGATGATAGGCTAATGGGTCTTTAGTCCTTTGGTGCAGAGTGGCTTGGTTTCCCCACTTTAGGAATGTAAGTAATCTTTACATTTTTCCATAGACCCGGAACGCACGAGAGTCAAAGACGGGGGGTAAATTTATCCGCTATGGATGATCAAATTATCCACCCAGAGTATAAATTTATCCCTTATGGCGCGTATACAATTATCTGTTATGGTGGATGCAATTATCCATATTTAGTGGTTATCCTCTCTCTCTACTCACTAGTTCTTTTAATTTCATTGTTCAGTTTGAGAGGTTTCAGTGCGGACCTCACTAAGCTGGTTGTTGCGATGTTGGAATAAATTCCCTTTTCTCTAGAAAATAAAACACAATTTTCAATTTTTTCTTGTTAAATTTTATTTTGTTTTTTTCGGATTTTGTTTTCGAAGTTTTATTTTGAATTATAACTTAAATATTAAATTTGTCTTAAAATTTAATTAGTGTAAAAAAATATCATTATTAATTGTATTTGTGAGAAAAAAAGAAGAAGACGACAAAAATATTAATATAAATATTCTCAAAGATCTATCACTACAACAACGTATGGTCTTTTGTCTTTTTAAATGAAATGAACAGCGGATGTAAATGGAAATTTGTAATTTCCAAATAGATTAATACTTAAGAACAAAAAAATTATATATTCAGATAAAATAATATTTCTATTTTGTTTCCTAAAGACCATCTTGATCCTCATGTTGAGACGTTGACTCTGTGTGTGTGTTTTAGAATATAAAAGAAAATTACTAAGTATATATTTTCTATATAGTAAGGCTATATATTTGTTTTTTGAAGTGAGCATATTTTGAAAAAATATTAATCAATTTTGTCTTTTTTTCTTATAGAGGCTTTAAGCTAAGTTTTTGTTAATTATTTTTTTTTTCAATTTTTATGAAAATTTGAATTTGATTTGCTGTCTGTCTTTTTATGTTTTGATATCTTTGTTATCGAGACTATAAGCTGTAATTTTAGGCATTTATAAATAATTGTTTATATACAAAAAATAACACTAACATACCCGTACATGTTTTTTTCATTAAGTACGTATTAATACATACGTAACCATTATCAAGTTTATGAATTGAAATAATTTACAATACATGGAACTGCAAGCAATAATAAAAATAATGCTAGGAAGGTGACCCAGTGAATGGGTCAGATATGGGATACGAAATATTGAAAGGCAGTTTTAATACCGAAAAAACAGATTTTATACCTAACATGGGATTTATAGATTACGAAATTTTATACATCTTGAATTCTTAAAAAAATCGGAATTATAGATCTCAACCTTATTTATAAAAAGGGTCACATATGCAAATTTAATTAATTTGTAAACAATTTCATTGTAGCACAAAAAAAAAAAAAACATCACTTGTATCACACGGCATGCAAGCAGCAATTTTCAACCATTTTCATTCACTCTCTCCACATCCACACCCTGTCCTCCTATCCTCATCTCCTCCTTAAACAAACGTATGTCATTCATTATTGTCATCGTTATTTTTCGTCGTTGAATTTGTCACCGGCTCCGATATTGATAGCAAATCCATAATTGAGCTAGCCGGTGGCAATGTATTTACCGGTGTAACATCTGAACTATTATTTGTTGTTGGCTGCGAGGACGATGTGGCTGTGTTGGCAGTTGTTGCCGCTGTCGCAGCTGGTATTATGGCTGCTGCCACCACGGGCACTATCTCAGCACCCGGTGCTGTACTCATTGATCGAGCAAATTTTTGCTTTTGTCTTTCCAGCCGTTCCTTTTCACGTTCAGCTTTGAGCTTTTCAAAATCATCCGCTTCACCATCAGCATCGGCGGCAGCGAGTAGATCGGCAGTGGATTTCATTTCCATATCTTCAACTGAGGTGTTGTGGTAGGGGAGAAGACAAAAAAAAAATGATGTTATTAAGGGTATTTATTAGGTTTCAAAATGTTCGCTAAAGGAGATTTAGTACAAAAGAAATTTGAACGACTTACAACAATGGTTATATTTAATAGGAGCAACAACTAGAGATTTTCCAAAAAGGTTTAACTAATATAAGTTGTTTTGTGTGCAGTTAAAATGTAGATTGATATTTATACTTCTCATGTTTAGCTAGCAGAAAGGGAGTTTGTGTTTTAAGAGATTTTCCCAGGAATCGTATGATTTTATTTTTTATGTTGAGCTAAACTATCTATTTACTATTTATCATTGTTAATGTTGGACCCAGTTCTGATCTAGAATGTCATAACTAGTGACGAATGAAGTCTTATGCGCTAACGAATTTATGAAGTGAAAGCCCAATGATCAGTCATCTCAATAGACCCTGTTGTATGAACCAATACCAAAAAACGACTACAAGTTTGATCGAATGGGAAGGTTTTACTCACAGTTTTCATTGATTGCGGCGAAAAAGAAATAGTTTGGCTCATGTGGCGTAATTTTTCAAAAAATAAAATTCCTTAAAATTTTCTGAAACTTACAATGAACAATTTTTCGGATGAAGTTACAAATTCGTGATTGAGATAATAAATGCTGTAATACTAAAAATATTATTTCTGCAATGCACGTCAAAGTTCGGTACCAATATATATGTAGGTATTTGTAAATTTTATTACCTCTACCAAGAAATATTCGACCAAGACTCCATAAAGTAAATATTCATTCATTAGTGGTATTAAATTGTAAGTCGATTAGGTAGTTCAATATTTAAGATATTTATTGTTATTAATTCAAAATAGAGTATAACGTTCCACGTTTTAATATAGCACCTATATAACCTTTACACCTAATTTTTTGTCCTTCGAACTTAGCATTTGGAGATCATGGAAGATAAAAACATCTTTGCAGAACATTTCAATCTTTATTGCATAACTTCAATATATAGGCCCAACCTCTTTTAATGTAGCCGCATTTAAACCGACTGTTGTCATTCCAGGTTCTTGGTCGAAGAAAAAATTATCGCTATATAAAAAGGTCCCGCCCAGTTTAGGTATCTTGATGATTGGTTTTTTCAAACGAAGTGGCAGTGATTTGGAATTCCGTGTTTTTGGAGGGTGAAATAGTTCTTCGCAGAACATTTTAAGGATAGATACTTGTTTTGACATAGTTGGTAGTCCTATTAGTCCGAATTTCAACCAAACGATGTGGCTTTATTGGTAGGTAAAAAATGTCTTCACAGAAATTCCCATTCATAATTTACAATATATGTAAGTCCTTGTTTTCATATACCCCACATACAGAGGTCCCAACCCACATTAAACTATCGGAGGACGAACGGAGGAGCTATGTAACGAGAGGTGGCAATACAGATCAATTGATAATAATTCAGATTGTAGTATTAATGCTTAGTTTTAGTTCGGACACAAACATTACAGAATCAAGGCTTGGTAAAAATAATAGCAAATTTGGACCAAATGTGATAAATATTGATCATTAAGAAAGAGAGGACCAATAGAACCCTTCTCTGGTCTTGGTAAAATATTTGAATCTACTAATTCGGACCAAAATTGACACTTTTTTATATTCTCAGCCTTATGGCTAATGCGGGTATATACACGTTGATACGGCAAAACTGTGTCTCATCGAAATATTTCTTTGAACCAAATCCGTTTCAGACAATTTGATTTACAAATGTCCATCCATCACAATAACTCTCGAGCAACCAATTTCATCCAAACTTTGCACATCCTAATATTTCTTCCAAACTTAGTTCAAGATGGGGAATATCGGTCCACTCCTACTGGCAACCCCCGAAAAGTGCATGGTCTGGTTAACGGCCGGACCAAACGTCTGAAGCTGGAGATGAAAAGTACTACGTTTAGAAATCTGAGAAGTGAATCTATGAAATTTGAATTATGTTTGAATTTAAATAAAAGTAGAATAAAAAAATGCCCGATAATTCAATCAAATGGCCTCAATTAGCGACGACCACCTGAACGGACCATTGTAGCAGCCTTAGATCTATCCCCGACGTTCGACACGGTCGATCATTCTGGGCTGATATCCGTCAGTACATATTCCGCGCTTCAACACGGTCAATTATTTCAGACTGATATCCGTCATCACAAATTCCACGCTTCCGAGTGATATAAAGCGGTGGCTTGCTAATTAACTTAATGGTCGGCAAGCCTTCGTTGAGTTCCGTGGTCAATAATTCAAATATCCGTCGATGAAACAGTTTTTCGATCTTGCTACCCAATAACATAGTTTCTGCGACTACGGTTTGCAAGAAATTACTTCCAAGATTGCGAATTACCTCAATCAGCGACGACTACCTGAACGGTCCATTGTGACAGATGATATCCGTCATCACAAAGTCACCACTTCGAGACGGTCGATCATTTCGGGCTGATATCCGTCATCACAAATTCCACGTTTCCGTATGATATAAAGCGGTGGCTTGCTAATTACCTTAGTGGCCAGCAAGCCTTCATTGAGTTCGGTGGTCAGTAATTCAAATATCCGCACATGAAACAGTTTTTGACTTGAGTGCAAACATTTTCCAAATATTTTACCACCAGAACTAACCTCTTCCGGGAATGCAATATTAGATTATCCACTGCAAAGTCTACTGTGTCACTATTCACTTCCTGAACGCGAGAAATCAATGTAGAACTTGAAATTTCCATTGGCCATAATTCGACAATCCTTGAAGTGGTTCTCGACAACCCCTTTCATTTCTCATCGCATTTCAACTACGTCAACCAGAAGGCGAAAGCTAGGAATAAAGTTCTGATAGCTTTGGCTGGCGTCTCCTGGGTCAAGGATAAAGAAACGTTGGTAACGACATACAAGGCCATCGGTCGTTTCATCCTGAACTATGCTGTCCCGGTCTGGACCTCCTTCCTTAGTGACACACAGTGGATATCCTTGCAAACTACTCAAAATAATGGACTCCGAATTGCAATCGAATGTGTCCAGATGGCGAGCGTCGATCACATCAGTCAATTAACATAATGTGTTGTTGACTAGACCGTGATGGCTGATCCACCTCCGAGGCACAACCGTCAGAGAAAGATATGTGTGATATATGTAAGGACTCTACAAGCCTCACCGATATTTCCGATTATTGAAAGTACCAAAGCCAATGTAGTAATGGCAAAAAGCCTTATAGGAGAGCAATGGCTTATTCCAATTAAGCGGACTGACAACAATCCAAAGGTATTTCCAGTAAGGATATAGGAAAACTTACAATTTGCAAGGACATTTTAAAGAAACTTTTTTTCTAAGGTGAAGGAGAATACGTATTATTCCCACAATACGTATTATTCCTGTTGAAAAGTCAATGTGAACTCACTAAGGTGCAATTGAATTAAATACCAGTAAAAAGTTTACTTCAATTGAAACCTTCTCAACGGAAACGACAATGGAATCCATTGTACAATTGGAAAATCGTGCCACTTTGGCTGCGTGTGTGTGAATAATTATAAGCCAAGCCAAGTGAAGCTTTTTTTAGCAATTGTACATTAGTAGCTTTTTGGTGAGTCTTCAAATTTGGCATACATAATAATTAAACATATTTTACAGTAATTTTGTGTAAGGTTTACAATAACATATGTTTGTATGTACTTAGGTGTACGTGATAGCTGGACTAAGTGAAAATTTCAATACAAAAGTAAGGTTAGGTTAGAAAAATAGTTTTTTACATCTAAATTTGTAAGATTATAGAATTTTCCAAGTGTACATCAAATGGAACAACATGCCAAAAAACGATAACAGAAAAACAACAACATAACAAATACACTTCAGACTTCAAAACGATAGAGAGAACGCAACAAAATTTAATATAATGGATATAAGAAACAAAATTGGCTTATATAGAAAATAGGAACATAGGAGATAATTGCAATTTTTATTTTGGTCCCATCAAAAAATTTTGTTTTTTATATCCATTATCTACATTTCTAATTAAAAAATACATTACAACGAAACTTTGTTAAATTTTTCTTGAGAGTGTTGTTAGAAAACTCAACGTTACCGGTTGATAAAAACCACCTGAACTGGGGCGTTGTGATTTCATGACGTCCTAATAATTGTGCTTTAAGAAAATTTTCAAATGTGAGGTGAGCGTCATTATTGAAAACAAAATGAAAAATGATTTTTATATGAAATTTAAAAAATATGATAAAAAACATTGCCACCAATTTTTACATTTCAAAATTGAAAATAGTGGCAATATTTTTAGTATCTTTTTAATATCTATTTTATATTCACCTGTTTCACGACTACCCCTCTCCCGTTGATCCCGGTTAATTTGATCGAACAGCGATTTGGTACTCTCACCTACCGGTGAACTTGGCACTGTCCTCGCCATACTGGGACTCTCTGCAGCCGGTGCTGAGGTACTTAATAATGCCTCCACACCACCTGGCGGAAACAGATGTGGATCTCCTGATGATTGTGTGCGCATATAAATTTTATTATTACTTGGTATATCCATAGGTTCTGTTGGATTTGATGTCGGTTGTTGTCCTTGATAGAAAATATCTCGTACATTTGGACGATTATGATCGATGCCGCGATGTGATGTTATTGTTGTCTGTTCATCGACTTCTTCTATAACTTGATCTGTGATACGCATGCTGCCCACAGGTTTCGTGTTAGCTGTTGCTGCCAAACTAGCTGCACTGGCACTGCCAGGGAATTTATATTTTTGTGTTTCATCATTTGGTGTAATCGAGCCGGGGCGGCTATCATCACGACTGAGGAAACGTTTAAGGGCCGATGCGACAGTGTTGACACGTGACAGTGTGCCGCTCAGACTAACCAAACTGGGTGAGGAACCGGGGCGTGTTTTACCATTACCAGCGGTAAAGTGTATGCCACTGGCATCGTCAGCCTGAATTTTTGCAAGGAGGGGAAGAGAGAGGGATAAAATGGGGATTTAATAATATTAAGAAATAATGCATTTTAAGTAAAACTTGTTAGGTTCTGTTTTAATTTTTTAATAGAGGCAGAAGAAAGTTTTTTTTTGCGAAAATAAAATTATGTGAAATTAGTGTATAAATTATTATGTGAAGATGATCGGCATGAAATAATTATAAAAAAATATTGGGTGAAAGTGGTAACTAAATTTCTAAAATATTTACAGAATTTACTTGAATAAAATAAATCTTCAATATAATGAATACTTGAAGACTATAATGAATCTTGATAACAATAGTCAATTGAGTTCTTGAAATTAAATAGTTTGAATGGTGCAGGTCCATAAATGTCTAGTATCAAATAAAGCAATACAATTTCATTAAAGCGTATCCAAATACATTTCGAAACTAATTTACAATGTTACTAAAATTCCAATATTTTTAAAAAATCTGGTAATTTAGAATTTTATACTATAGATTCAAATCCATTTATATAAATTGAGAATAAAATAGTACCTAATAAGGTAACATAAGGTGTAATGCTTATTGAATTTTTCATTTATTCTTTAGAAGAAATTCTAAACTCCTAGAATGTTTGGTCCACCGTTTGGTATAATCGTTATGGACATTTTGAAGGATTTTTGCCGCATATCCCAAGCCATGTCGTCATTTGGTTTTTTAGGCTATATTCAATAGTCTTTTACCTTCCTATAGCATAATATGCCAAATGACTACAACTTGGCCATGATGGTCCTGACCCGTTTTGCGAATTTTTATGGCATTTTACAATTGATGTTGGTATAATTATTTATTTATCGGACTCTCAGAGATTTCTCTTTCTTTCTGATATTTTTTTCCCATTAAAATGTCCAGCCCGTTTTTAAGTATTTTATCTTCCTAGTCGCATTTTCCAACCTAAGTTTGTGAAATTTTCTAGTTTTCTTTCTCAAAGGTTAACAAGACTCATGCAGAACATTTTTTAATGGTCTCGACCGATAAAAAATGGAGACCCTTGTTAAAGGATGCTATCGCATATGAATCCCAATTGGGGTTAGATTTTTCAAAGGGCCTATCTTTATGTTCCAATCGAAAAGGCTATCATTTGGAATTTTGTGATCTAAGAAAATAAGGCGATTGTTTTTACAACCTTTAATACAACGTCCTCGTCCCATTTTCGGCATTTTTATGGTCTTATGGGAAAATAAGATTCTGTAATTTGACATTTTTATTTCATGATGGATAAAAAATATAGTTTTTGCTTAACCTCTATGTAAAGGTCCCGACAGACTTTACGTTTTTTAGCGTCATAGTTTCATTTCCCAACTGAAGTGGCTGGAATTTAAACGGTTATCACAAGTTGGTACCTAAAGGGTTTGTGCATAAGGAACATATATCAAAACGACATAATCGATCGCAAATCTATCGATCGTATTATGGAGGTTTCATTTTCTCCACCCAATTAAAAAAACTAATTAACTAGAAATCTAGCTATTGATCGAAGATCAAATGCTAACTTATGGACGGAATTGTTCGACGGTCGATCAGTCTGAGTCATTTTCATCTTCTAATCCACTAACGGTAAAAGTGAATTTTTCTGCACTATCTACCATTGCTGGTATCCTAAAAAGATTTTAAAAGAAGAACATTAATTGACATAAAGTTGTTGTTGTTTTTCTAGTTAAAGAAAAATCCTTCTTTTCAAAGGCAGGAATGATTTTCGACCACTGGAACGTCCGAATTCAAAAATTCCTCCGGCATTTTTTTATGACTAGTAAAATCCAGCATATAAATTAATGAAGTGTTATCTAGTTTAATGGGGTTTATGATATGATTTTTGATTGCTTTTAAACGTAGTATGAAATGTATGAATAAAAAGAATTTAGTTAGTTACAAAATGTTTAAAACTTTCTTCTGCCCTGAAAAAGTAATAATATTAACCAAAACCGAAATATAAAAAAATAAACCAATTTTCACCATGTTCATTTTTAATTGAGATTTATCGTAATATACTCCTTAATAATATATCCTTCAAATAAATATTTTTAAAAGTTCGCATCTCTATTTATTTCTAAAATATTTTAAGAAAAATAGTAAATCCTTTCTAAAAAAATCATCGTCATGGCTTTTATAAAAAAGTTCTTCCAAAATATTATTAAAACTTTATCGACAAGGGCTACAGCAGTTCTTGAAATGTATTATCCACCTCCCAAGGGTCTAATAGCACTTGAAAAAATATTCTTAGAAAATCAAACACTCTTTGAAAAAAAAAATGACTTAAAAACCTTAAAAGCCCTCCCCAAAGCCTATCTAAAAAATATCCGCTAAAACCAGAACAGTCCTACTAATCAATATTCATAAAATTTTTCCCCATGCGCTTTAGTTCAAAATATTATTCTTTTAAATCTTGGCCAACGGTTCTTGAAATATATTAACTCGAAAATATTAAAAAAAATATATCATCGTCATTTACTTTAGGAGGGCTTCCAGTACATTCCCAAAAAATTCCAGTCAAAGGTTCTATTTGTTAATTCAAAAAATAGTCTTAATAAAAACCCCAATCATGGTTTCTAATATTCTTTAATTCACTGACCAGGGCTCTAGATGACCTTGAAAAAAATTGTTCACTATGGCATTTAATAGTTCCTAAAATATATTCCTAAAACCACCCCCCACACAAAAAGGCTCTGAAAGATATTCCTAAAAAATTCTAGTCAATAATTCATCAAAAATTATTCGCCCTCTCTAAGAGCTTTGGATATAATATTTTCTCTTAAAAAAATCAACTTCCAAATCTTTATTAGTTCTTTAAACATATATTTGTAAATATTTCAGCCAAGTTATTTTAAAAATAGGCAATGATATAGTCCTCCAAAAATATTAACAAAAATCTTTGCCAAGGCTTTAAAGTAGTTCCAAAAATATATTCTTTAACAAAAAGGCTCTTAGAATATTCTTAACAATTCCTGTCAATAGTCCAACCAAAATTATTCGCCCTCTCTTAATGTTAATATATATATTCTCATAAAAAGTCAACTTCCAAGTCTTTATTAGTCCTTTGAAATATATTTGTGAATATTCCAGCCAAATCATTCCAAAAAAAGTAATGAAATAGTCCTCCAAAATTTTTCACAAAAATATTCGCCAAGGCTTTGAGTAGTGCTTTAAATTTATTCTAAAAAAAAAAAAAAAAATCCATGCCACCACCTACAGTAGTTCATGAAAATTTTAATTATTAAAATATCTAAATTAAAGATCTTTGATAAATATACTTAAAAATGTTCCCCAAGGCTCCTAGTAATTTTTGAAATATATTACCATAAATATATTATCATCAAAAAAATATATTGAAAATAAAAATCACCATCGAAATTTATTATTAAATACATTACCAAAAAAAACTCATCCTAAGGTTCTATTATGCATTAAAAAATATTGTTAAAAATTCCTGTCGATATTTATTTCGTAAATATTCGTTCTATTAAAATATATTGGTATTGTATGCCAGCTAATGGCTAGCTGAAGAAGTCCTTTAAAAAATTAATATTTAAAACATTAAACAAGTCATTGAGTAGTGCTTAAAGCTCCATTAGTCAATGTATAGCTTATTGAAATGTCTAGTCAAAAGTCCTGTAAAAATATCCTTAAATGTATTTATCGAGGCCGAAACTAGTCCCTAAAAAATATTTCGTCATATATTCTCTAAACAAATTACCGTCGAAGGCTATAAAAGTCCTTTAAAATAATTTTCAAAAACATAACTAAGAACTCTAAGTGTCCCTGAAAAACTTTGTAAAAAATCTCCGTGAGAGTATAAATAAGTCATTTTTTAAATACATTTTTTCATTTTTTAAATGAAAGATGTTTTTAGTTGTTACATTTAAAATGTGTTTCGTTTGGACCTTGTTTTAAGGTCTAACCGAATGATGAAAATTGGTTTACATACAAAAAATAAATACAGAAAATTTACAATCGTGCAGTAGTGTCTTGGATGTGTATAGAATTGTTTTTGGTGCAAGTGAGGTTAGATACAGCGTGTCTGTGAAAGGAATCTGAAAAAAGAGGTGGGGGGCTAGAGCAGGAAGGATATAAAAGCGTGCATAGCATTAAAGCATTCGGATTTTTGTTGTTGGTGCATATGTAAAGAGGTAATAATTAGAATCAAATGTTAGTTTTTTGTTTCAAAGTTTTCGGGGAGATTTTTTTTTAAAATACAACAATTTCACCAAAATAAACCCATTTTTTTAAAGCCCATTTTGTGTTAGTAACAAAAGGGGGGAAAATTAGAGATTTTTGTACCCACCAGCCAATTTTCCTAATTTTTTTTATAAAATTTCGAAAGCTTTAGGAAAGATTGTTATACTTAAACAAAATATATGTGTACAAATACCAGTTAGATGGCTTGTTTGTTTTTTGTTTGTATATGGTGGAAGGAGGGTACAAAAATAATTTGAGTTTGTTTTTTGGGAAAGCACATAAATATGTCTCTGTTATGTATAAAAAATTTGTTGGTCAATTCCAGTTTTATTTTGAAATTTCCAATGGACATTGCCAATTTGATTCTAACCTCCTCATCTTGATTTGGAAATTTATAGTGAACTGCCTGCACAGTTGTTGGGGAACCGGGATTTGATTCTTGATTTTGATTACCAACCATGTCATCAATGCGAACACTGGACATAACCGTGGGCATTGCTGCCGTTTTGGAGACTTCAATTTTGGCCGTTGATGGCTCGGGATGTTCTTCACGGAAACGTTCCGAGGCAATGGTATAGGGTAGCTCATTGGGAAAGACTTCATCCCAATATTGATCTTTCAACAGCTCAGGATGTTCATGATGCATTTCGTCAACAATTAAATAGGAGACTTGCAAATTGCGATCAACCATCCAGTTGACCTGCAACAGAGAAACACGTTAGTAATTTATTAGAGTTAGAGCAGTCAGGTCACTTACCTCAAAATCATCATCATCTTCGCCAAAGGGATTTATCAATGACTCAGCCACTTTCAACCATCCCATATAGAAGAAAAATTGCAGGGTGGTAAAGACCGGAAAATACAAATCAACCTTATTCAAATAATTACTATTGGCCACAACCTTATTCTCAGTCCACTGCTGGCCCATGACCGAGCACAAAAAGAACGAATACACTGCCAATGTTACCACCTGGGTATAGACCAATGGCACACTTATTGTATCGTACGATATCAACAGACCACACTGTCCCCGGAATTTATTCAGCTCATCGATTATCGTCTTTACCGCAAAATCATCACGTATGCGACCTTCTTTGCGGGCCCGTGTTACAATACTGGCGGCCCATACGATTGGTAACCAATGCTTTGAATGACGGGGAAAGCCTTTATTCATACTCTCAATAATGTTCTTTTCGTTCTCGATCAATAGACCAGCTTCGACAAAATTCGACAAATTGGGAAAACGTTTTTTGACGCGTGGCGATATGTTCGTCATAACCATTGTCAAACACAAGCAAACATAGCGCATAATGGTACGACGAACCATACGGCCACGTTCATCCTGTCCATGTATGTTTGCGCTAACAAACACCGCAATGGGATCAGGCCAGGGTATACTGGTGTATTGATTCCACCATCGGGTCATCACAATTGATACATAGAAGCCCAATACAAAGGACAGGGGTATGAGATCACTGTAGTTGTAGCAATACTGTGCTATCGCTTCGAACATTCTGCAAATGGGAGAGGGAGAGAGGGATGGGAAAAGAGAGCAATTATTAAGAGATCACAGATGTTTACATCTCACACACACACTTACACTTTTTGTTCGGCATTTAGGACGAATCGATATATTATATTTAATAAATAATAGAGAAATAGAAAGGCCACCAAGTCCAGCCATACTAGTTTGTAAATACTGCCTCGCCACCTGGAATTGAAAAAAATTAAACAAATCAATTCAATTAAAAAAAATCAAATATTAATGAAATATTTTTCAGTTCAGAAAAAAATAAATAAATAAATAATAATTTTTTTATAAATATTTCTTCAACGTGGATTTTTAAAACTAATTTTTCAACGACTAATACAAGGCGAATATCGATTCGGACCACTCCGATGTGGCGGCCAAGGTTCGCACCCGTGTTAATGCAGCAGCAAAGGTGCGATCTAATGTAACACGGAAACTCAACGTCGAAAAGCTGCAAACACAACAGATACCAGAAGCATACTCCGCTTAACTTACACACCTGCTTGACGAAAGCACTTCTTATCCCGATAATAATATAGAAACACAATGGCAGAGAATTGCCCTCTCCCTACAAACTGCAGCAAAAGCAACACTTGGGTACCAAAAGCCACCATCAAGAAATCCATGGTACGATCGTCGTAATGCTACTGATCTGAAAAACGGAGCGTATAGGGCAACCCTGCAGACAGTAGCAACACGTAATGTGATGGAGAATTATCGGGAGACAAGGAGAGAGGAGAAACGTGTTTTCAGAAAAAAGAGAAAGGACAAGAAAAACGTGGTCGTGAGCAAATCGATATGAATAAGAGACAGAATGAAGTCCGAAAATGTTACCAACGCGTTAAACACCAGACCGAAGGTTATAATGCAGGCACATCCTCCTGTAGAGATGAAGAAGGAAACCAGGTGACAGATACAGACAGGGTGTTGAGGATCTGGAAGGAGCATTTTGAAAAGCTTCCGGTATCAAATAGTGGCGGTGAAGAGGATACCCCAGAACCAATAATAGATGACGGTATAGAGTGTATACCACCTAGCCAAGATGAGGTCAGAATAGCAATCAATCGGCTGAAGAATAATAAAGCAGCAGGTGCCGATGGTTTACAAGCCGAACTATTCAATGCTGGGGGTCAGATCCTGTGTCCCGTGCACAAAAAATGAGACAAAACGATATGTGCCAACTATAGAGGAATAAGTCCCATCGCATATAAAGTGCTATCCAGCGTTCTGTCAATGGCCAATGGTCAATGACATTATTGAACCATACCAATGCGTCTTCAGACCTGGCAAGTCCACCATTGACCAGATTTTCACTCTGCGCCAAATCCTGGAAAAACCCACGAAAAACACATCGACAGATTCCACTTTTTCGTCGACTATAAAGTCGCATTCGACAGCCCTATCCATTCAGATAGGCTATGTAGGATAACTTTAACTGGTACAAGATCAGCAGTTAAAGTCGAAAAGGACCTCTCGGAGCCCTTGAATACCGAATGAGGATTCAGACAAGGTGAGAGTTTGTCGTGTGACCTTTTTTACATATTGCTGGAAAAGGTCATACGAGAGGCAAAGGTGAACAGAAATGGCACTCTGTACACCAAACAACACCAGTTACTCGCCTACGCCGATTAAATCGATATATGGGTCGAACATTGCGAGCGGTAACAGCCACCTTTGAACAAATTGAGAAGGAGTCTGTCAAAGTGGGTCTGGCGGTAAATGGCGAGAAAACCAAGCTGAACTACAGCTTTGAGGTAGTTAAAGATTATATATACCTTGGTACCGCCATAAATAAAACGAATGACACCAGTTTTGAAATTCGTAGAAGGATAGTGTTGGCCAACAGATGCTACTATGGTCTTAGTATGCAACTCATAAGCACGGCCACCTCACGCCAGACCAAACTCACACTCTACAAGACGCTGATACACAAGCAGATGAAGTAGCTCTTGGAGTGTTTGAGAGAAAAAATTCGATTTGCGTTGACGGCGAATATCGCCGTCGAATGAACCATGAGCTGCACCAGGTATTCTCGGACATCGGCGTTGTTAGATGTATTGAGCTGCAGCTACCACGTTGGCTAGGTCATGTTGTGAGAATGGATAGAGATGCCCCAGCTTCAAAGGCATATAAAAGCGGATCGGCTGATGGTTCACGCAGAAGGGGAAGGATTTCTTAAAAATAATTAGCTTAGGTCTAATTTAAGGCGTGGAATCTCTGCCCTTCAACTTGCCTATAGAGACTCCCAGTTCATCAACTTGCCAGACTCCTTGGCCTTCAGCTCGTCTATATAGACTCCTTGGCATTCAGCTCGTCTATATAGACACCCTGGCCTTCAGCTCGTCTATATAGACTCCTTGGCCTTCAGCTTGTCTATATAGATACCCTGGCCTTCAGCTCCTCTATATAGACTCCCTGGCCTTCAGCTTGTCTATATAGACTCCCTGACCTTCAGCTCGTCTTTATAGACTCCTTGGCTTTCAGCTCGTCCATGTAGACTCCCAGCCCTTCAGCTCGTCTATATAGACTCCCAGTCCTTCAGCTCGTCTATAAAGACTCTCTGCCCTTCAGCTCGTCTATTTAGATTCTCTTTTCTTCAGCTCGCCTATGGAGATACCCTGACCTTAAGCTCGTCTATTTAGACTCCCTGGCCTTCAGCTCGTCTATATAGACTCACTAGCCTTCAGCTCGTCTATTTAGACTTTCTGCCCTTCATCTCGTATATATAGACATTCTGACCTTCAGCTCGTCTATATAGACTCCCTGGCCTTCAGCTCGTCTATATAGACTCCCTGGCCTTCAGCTCGTCTATATAGACTCCCTGGCCTTCAGCTCGTCTATATAGACTCCCTGGCCTTCAGCTCGTCTATATAGACTCCCTGCCCTTCAGCTCGTCTATATAGACTCCCTGCCCTTCAGCTCGTCTATATAGACTCCCTGGCCTTCAGCTCGTCTATATAGACTCCCTGGCCTTCAGCTCGTCTATATAGACTCCCTGGCCTTCAGCTCGTCTATATAGACTCCCTGGCCTTCAGCTCGTCTATATAGACTCCCTGGCCTTCAGCTCGTTTATATAGACTCCCTGGCCTTCAGCTCGTCTATATAGACTCCCTGGCCTTCAGCTCGTCTATATAGACTCCCTGGCCTTCAGCTCGTCTATATAGACTCCCTGGCCTTCAGCTCGTCTATATAGACTCCCTGGCCTTCAGCTCGTCTATAAAGACTCCCTGGCCTTCAGCTCGTCTATATAGACTCCCTGGCCTTCAGCTCGTCTATATAGACTCCCTGGCCTTCAGCTCGTCTATATAGACTCCCTGGCCTTCAGCTCGTCTATATAGACTCCCTGGCCTTCAGCTCGTCTATATAGACTCCCTGGCCTTCAGCTCGTCTCTTTAGACTCCCTGGCCTTCAGCTCGTCTATATAGACTCCCTGGCCTTCAGCTCGTCTATATAGACTCCCTGGCCTTCAGCTCGTCTATATAGACTCCCTGGCCTTCAGCTCGTCTATATAGACTCCCTGGCCTTCAGCTCGTCTATATAGACTCCCTGGCCTTCAGCTCGTCTATATAGACTCCCTGGCCTTCAGCTCGTCTATATAGACTCCCTGGCCTTCAGCTCGTCTATATAGACTCCCTGGCCTTCAGCTCGTCTATATAGACTCCCTGGCCTTCAGCTCGTCTATATAGACTCCCTGGCCTTCAGCTCGTCTATATAGACTCCCTGGCCTTCAGCTCGTCTATAAAGACTCCCTGGCCTTCAGCTCGTCTATATAGACTCCCTGGCCTTCAGCTCGTCTATATAGACTCCCTGCCCTTTACCTCGTCTATATAGACTCCCTGCCCTTTACCTCGTCTATATAGACTCCCTGGCCTTCAGCTCGTCTATATAGACTCCCTGGCCTTCAGCTCGTCTATATAGACTCCCTGGCCTTCAGCTCGTCTATATAGACTCCCTGCCCTTCAGCTCGTCTATAAAGACTCCCTGGCCTTCAGCTCGTCTATAAAGACTCCCTGGCCTTCACCTCGTCTATAAAGACTCCCTGGCCTTCAGCTCGTCTATATAGACTCCCTGCCCTTCGGCTCGTCTATATAGACTCCCTGCCCTTCAGCTCGCATATAGAGATTCCTTGCCCTTCATCTCGTCTTGTGGCCGTTAGTCGGATTGCGCTTCAATTTTCTTGATTTATATTTTCATGTAATGATGTTATTGTTCTCGCATGCTAATTATTCTGATCCGCCATATAATGTTTACTTTTTGAATTATTACATACATTGTTACAGAGATATTAATGTATGTGTGTACTTCGAAAGTTTGTAATTTTACAGCTTGCAATTTTGTTTGTTGTAAAGTGTGTCATTAATGACAGCAACTTTGGAGATGACAAATGAATGTCTCGACATGATGTAAATGACGATGATGATGATATCAACAACCATATCTATGGACAAAAAATGCTATTATTAAATTAAATTACCCTATGTATGTAAGTGTGTGTGTGTGTGCTGTGAGAGATGTTTTCGTCTCAAGGGCAATTTTTGTTTTTTTTGCAAAACTTTGTAGTCCCTTTGGCACTGAAAGTTTTCCTTATTTTTTATTACTATTATCACCTACAATGTAGGAGAACTTGACATTGTAGTTGGATGTGGGTAAGGATTTGTTAGTGGATGGAAATTTGTATATTATTTGGTATAATATGGACGACATTTATGGAAACAATACATAGTTTATTTTTGAAATGAGGTTAGGTTAATCTCCTTCACGTCACACATCTCCCCTAAAACCTCTC
The DNA here is from genome assembly GCF_032173495.1 of Musca vetustissima. Classification (NCBI taxonomy): domain Eukaryota; kingdom Metazoa; phylum Arthropoda; class Insecta; order Diptera; family Muscidae; genus Musca; species Musca vetustissima. The sequence continues at coordinate 22,575 of NW_026888830.1, forward strand.
TTAAATTGAAAAGTTAACTCCACTAAAAATTGATGATTAACCCCAATTGTATTTTCGCACAATTGAAAAATTAGTGCCATCAGGTGATGTCATTAACACTTGTTTTTTGTTTTTGTAAAAAACTTGTAGTTATTTTTTTGAATTTATGTTTTTTGCGGCGATGATCTGATCACTTTATCAAAGGTTCTAATTGCGTTAAATATTTGACATATTCATACAATATGTATATGTATGTAGATGCGGATGTGTTAATTGCAAAATCATACACGTATAAATGAAATGCATATATAATTACACATATATATATATATATATATAGGTACATTAATGTTTGAAAGTAATGACCGCCCCAACAAACACGAGGCGATTTCAATTAGATATTGTATTGGGGTTATTTATTACACTTATGTTGTCATTAATATCATGCTGAGAATAAAGACTTAAATGCCGATGAGCTTAAGGGAGTTCTTACGAGATGAAAAGAGCCTTTATGGTGTAACAGAATAGGAAAATTCTGTTACATCATAAAGTGAAAATTTTCACTATAGACGAGCTGAAGCAAATTGTTTTCTATAGACGAATTGAAGCGAGGAGTACTCTGTAGAAGACTTAACTCCAAAAGTCTTTCAACGAACAGAAGCAGGAACTGGAGCAGGATTCTCTAAGACGAGCTGAATGCAGGGAGTCTTCTATAGACGAGATGAAGCCGGGAGTCTGCTATAGACGATCTGAAGCCGGTCGTTGTCTGTAGTCAATATGAAGGGAGTCTTCTATAGACGAACTGAAGCAGGAAATCCTTTATAGGCGAGCTGAAAGGCAGGGATCCTTTATAAATATACTGGAGGGGATTTCCATAGACGAGCTGTAGTGAGTCTCTATAGACGAACTGAAGTGAGTCTCTATAGACGAACTGAAGTGAGTCTCTATAGACGAACTGAAGTGAGTCTCTATAGACGAGCTGAAGTGAGTCTCTATAGACGAGCTGAAGTGAGTCTCTATAGACGAACTGAAGTGAGTCTCTATAGACGAACTGAAGTGAGTCTCTATAGACGAACTGAAGTGAGTCTCTATAGACGAACTGAAGTGAGTCTCTATAGACGAACTGAAGTGAGTCTCTATAGACGAACTGAAGTGAGTCTCTATAGACGAACTGAAGTGAGTCTCTATAGACGAACTGAAGTGAGTCTCTATAGACGAACTGAAGCAGGGAGTCTCTATAGACGAACTGAAGCAGGGAGTCTTTATAGACAAATTGATGTGAGGTTCAATAGAATTGGGAGACTATACACTATAGATGAGGTGATGCATGGAGTATTTATATATAACTTCAAGCCGGGCGTCTTGAACTATAGTCATGTTGAAGCAGGGAATATTCTATAGATGTGCCGAAACTGGGAGTCTTTCTTTGATGAACGGAAGCAGGGAGCCCTTTTGACGAACCGTAAGTCTTAACATACGAACTGAGGGGATTTTTTATAGAATAGAGGAATTAAAAAAATCTGGTAAAACAAAATATTATTGAAGAAGCAAAAAAGTGTCAGTCGGTGTTGTCGACAGATGCATACCCTCAACCTATTATTCGTTTTATACAAAGTATATGTTTTTCTCAAAGAGTTCACCATCTTTGGAGAAGTTCCAGATGAGGTTGCCCTGTAGACCCCATCTTAGAATTTAAAGTGGCTTTGGAAAAATAATAGGATTTGCAAAGTTTGGATAAACCCAGAAATTCCATTATCTTGTAGCACCTCTTGTATATATGTACCCAAAGTGGTGAAGGGTATAGTCGGCCCCGTCTGACTTTTGAACTTTCCTTACTTTTATACCCTCAGCCCTTAGGCTAATGTGGGTATATACACTTTGATACGGTGAAAATGTGCCTCATCGAAATATTGGTTGTAGACCCCATGTTTCTTTGGACCAAATCCGTTTCAGAAAATTTGGAGTATTTTTACAGATGGGGAATATCGGTCCACTCCTTCTGGTACCTCCCCCACAAAGTGGTTAAAATTGTGCTAAAATAACGGTTTTAACGAAACTTTGTACAACCTATTATCTTTACTAAGCCTAGATACAGCAGGAAGATGGGACCCATTGGTCCTATCCCTCTGGTACCTCTAACACAAATGGTCAAAATTTGACATATTTATGAATCCAATATCAAGCGAATGGAATGTTTGATTTGAATCAAGCTTGTACAACCTATTATCTTAACCATAAATAGATAACGTTTGAAGATGGGACCCATTGGTCCACTCCTTCTGGTACCTCCCCCACAAAGGGTCATCATTTTCAATATTTATAAATCCAATATCAGGCGAATGGAATGTCCGATTTGAACCAAGCTTTGCAAAACCTGTTATCTTTACCAATCATTGATCAAGTCCGAAGGTGGACCTGTCTGCCCTCTCCCCTAGTACATCCTACAAAAAGCTTCAATATTATATATTTTATCAACATAAAATACAAAACATTTTTAATTAAACATAAACCTTATATAAAACGAATAATAAAAGCTGTTTATAACTCCGAAGACCTCGAAGATATATATGTCGGCAATACCGATGGACAATTTTTTACTTGTTTTTTGACAATTCCCTTTATCTGTAGAAACCTCGAATTTAAAATCACGTTGGGCCTAATATGGAACGGGATCTATGAGACTATGCCAAAACATGTACTAGAAGGTTTTTTACGCTTGTCTATAGGGAGATGGCTTTATATGGGGGCCTTTTTCAGTACCAAAGAGTCGAAGAGTAGTCGAAGTACAGGTACAAATTTACAAATCCCTTTTTTTAAATAAGTCGAGCACTGAAGTGATTTCAGAAGACAGACAGGCAGACAGGCGGAAATTGCTAATTCGAGAATATATACTATATTTGGGGTCTTCGGCGAATCTAACGGGGGTTTGAAACATCCCGATTTAAATATTAATATACAGTAAAACCTTTTTATACCCTTCACCACACTGTGTTACAGGGTATTATGTCTTTGTGCATATTTTGAGAATATGCATAGAATCAGTTCCTGAGTCGATTTACGCATGTCCGTCTGTCCGTCCATGTGTTTTTGTGAACAAAGTACAGGTCGCATTTATAATCCGATTTGGATTTAGATATAGCTCCCATATATATTTTCCTCCGATTTAATGTAAATGGTGCACCAAAGTCCCTTAATATCTTTCGATTTGCACGAAATTTGGCATAGCGTAATGAATTAGGTATAGAATGATGAGTGTTAAGTTTCGCGAAAATCGATTCAGATTTATATATATATATATATATATATATCTGACCAAATGAAAAATTTAGTATCGGTTGCAGAATGACCTTTAAAAAAGCGACGTCTGTTAGGATTCATCTGTTGAAAATACCGAAAGTGGTGAAGGGTATCATATAGTCGGCCCAGTCCGACTTTACTACTTTCGTTAATGTTTTTTTTATTAATTTAGTGATCATATAAATAGTTTTTTGTTAGCAAAGAACACACAATGAGTTGAGAAAAGCAATCCGGATTAGCGAGGTCCGGATTATCAAGATTTTACTGTACCCTACACGTTTCAACCGTCATTAAGTTCATCTACATGTTTTGGAGATATTGGAAAATGTGGCCAGGGTCTTCGAAATACAAAACAGGGAACGATATAAATATATATGAGAACTATATCGGAACATATATTTCTGTCAAAATTTTGACAATGGTTTGATATGTACAAACATTCCCTGAAAGAATTAAAAAAATGTTTCGATCCACCCTGATGTGTCAGTTAATTATAATTACAGAAGAAAATCGAAAGTATTTAATTTTCAAAATAAATCACTCTTATCTTCTTCCTTCCTCAACATTTGAACGGAACCACGATCAAGCTTATCAATATAATTATTTTGTATTATTTCATCATAAAATATCAATAAAAAAATATGATACGTTTCTCTTATATAAATAAAATAAAAAACAGCAACAACAACGTGAACTAAAATACAATAAATTACACAAAGAAAATTAACCCACATAATGAGTGTGGCCCCGGGATATGAGTGTGTGGCCCAAATCAATATCATTTTTTTGACATATTCAAGTGGCAATTTATTTTTAATTGGGTATCATTATCAGCGAAAAAATACTCCCAACTCCCCTCTCAATCAGACAGTCAGATAGTCAGTCGATGACCAAAAATTCAACGAAAAAAAAAATTGCACTCGATATGTCAGAGCCATCAGATGGTGGTTACAGTCAATTGACATCAAGTTGAGTGTGGTGTGGGGTGACACTATCGAAAACAACATATGTATAAATAGTGATAGAACCATATCGCCCCTACTTCCTTTCTCCCTTCCCTGCAATTTGTAGCAATCAGACCACCAACTTTTTTTTGTCAGTATATCTCTCTCGTATGATAATAAACCGCATTTTTTGCCATGTCGAACAAATCTCAATAATTATATTTGGATTTGTGATACACGCAGGGAAATGGAGAGGAAGGGGGGAGCAGGACTTAGAGGATAGACAAAGAGGTGGAATTCTTTTTTGGGTTATTCATACATATGTTTTGAAGCATGGAGATGGGTGCCATTGCTTACTTTGGGGGTGTTAATTTGGTTTTTTGTCATTCCCAGACTGTCCCAGCCCGTCAGTCTGTCGAATTGTCTGATTATTAACTCAAATATTAGATTTATTATTTGTCAACTCTCAACAATGTCAACAATTAGATTTTAATTTCATATCATAATCATATTGTCATAAAGTTTGTATGAGTGTGTGTGCGGTTGAGTGCCAATAAATGTCACGAGTTCTCCTTTATGTAGCAGAATTGGGACGCTATTCCGTTGGACCCAATAAAAATCCATATCATAATAAAAACCAGTAAGGAAAGTAGTAAAGTCGGACGGGGCCGACTATATGATACCCTTCACCACTACGGCTGTATTAAAAAGATGAATCCTAACTGAAGGGCCATTAACATGAAATTGGATGAACTAAAATATGTGACCTTTATCTAAATGTGTATCGACTTAGATCATAAACTAATTTAGACTAATTTATGCACGTTTGGTTCTTAATGGACATATTTTGGTTCTTAGTGGACATCGGACGAAACTATATGGAACTATATCTAAATTTAGACGAATTTCAACAAAACCTGACACACCCTTGGCTAAACTATTTTAAGTACGTTGTGCAAAATAAATCCGAACTGGATGTGTGGCAAGCTGCCTAACTTTAGGACTTAAAATAGGGCAATTTTCAGGAAACTTTAAACACATCATTCTAGACTCAATGCAGTATACTATGTCAAATTTCGTGCAAAATTAAAATTAAATCTGGCAAATATATATGGGAGCTATATTTAAATCTGAACCGATTTTCACGAAACTTAATACACACATCGTTCTACGGTTTATTCAGTACGCTATGCCACATTTCGTGAAAATCGAAATATATACAGGGACTTTGGTACACCATTTACATTAAATCGGTCGAACATATATATGGGAGCTATATCTAAATCTTAACCGATTTTCAAGAAATTTTATACACATCATTCTAGACTCAATTCAGTACGCTCTGCCAATTTTCGTGCAAATCGAAGGATATATAGGGACTTTGGTACACCATTAACATTAAATCGGCCGAACATATATATGGGAGCTATATCTAAATCTGAACCGATTTTCAAGAAATTTTATACACATGATTCTAGACTCAATTCAGTACGCTATGCCAAATTTAGTGCAAATCAAAATATATACAGGGACTTTTGTACACCATTAACATTAAATCGGCCGAACATATATATGGGAGCTATATCTAAATCGGAACTGATTTTCACGAAATTTTGTACACATCATTCTGGACTTAAGTCAGTACGCTATGACAAATTTCGTGCAAATCGGAATAATGTAGGGACTTTGGTACACCTTTAACATTAAATCGGCCGAACATATATATGGGAGCTATATCTTAATCGGAACTGATTTTCACGAAATTTTGCACACATCATTCTGGACTCAAGTCAGTACGTTATGCCAATTTTCGTGCAAATCGGAAGTTATATAGGGACTTTTGTACACCATTTACATGAAATCGAACGAATATATATATGGGAGCTATATCTACATCTTATTTCAATAGGGTTCGTCCTTGGGCCAAATAGACTAGCTGTGCCAAATTTCATCCAATTCGGATCTGCGACCTGTACTTTGTTTACAATTTAACATGGACAGACATACAGACAGACAGACGGACGGACATGCATAAATAGACTTAGAACGTGATTCTATGCATATTCTTAAAAGGAACCATGTGTCTATCTCGTTTCCTTTTGGCTGTTACAAACATATGCACAAAGGCATAATACCCTGTACCACAGTGTGGTGAAGGGTATAAAAATCCAACAACAGTAATTGTTCAAGCAAATCTCACGCTAATTTGTTTCTTTTTCAAAATTATTTAACACATATCCATAGCTTTGTACACAATTGAACTACACTGTAGTAGTTTTGTTTACAGCCCTTGTGACGACATGACGACGACAACGATGGCGATTGTGATGATGATGACAACATTCATTGATACCCACAACTCTAGCCATATCATGCGGGTGGTGGGGAAACTTCTACGCGTTCTGTGTAGTTAAAAAAAGCAACAGCGTTCGTTCAATGTTGTTATCGCTGATAAGTGTGTCTGACTGAGATTATGTGAGGGCATGGATGGAGAGGAGGAGGGTAGAAGTATGCAGGGTCATGATTTAAACTAACCTAACAATAAATATAGTGGATAGTTTGTCTGAATTTTGACAACTGCTGTTAAATGGTCGATTATTTTCTTTTTCTATAATTGTTTACATAACAATGGACCTATTGTTGTAAATCTTCAAAGTTCCAGATTCTAAATATCACAGTGAACATAATTGTAAACAATTGAAGACTTGTAGCTTTGCATATATGTATTTCACCAAATTTGTGCATATTTTGAGAATATGCATAGAATCAGTTCCTGAGTCGATTTACGCATGTCCGTCTGTCCGTCCATGTGTTTTTGTGAACAAAGTACAGGTCGCATTTATAATCCGATTTGGATTTAGATATAGCTCCCATATATATTTTCCTCCGATTTAATGTAAATGGTGCACCAAAGTCCCTTAATATCTTTCGATTTGCACGAAATTTGGCATAGCGTAATGAATTAGGTATAGAATGATGAGTGTTAAGTTTCGCGAAAATCGATTCAGATTTATATATATATATATATATATCTGATCAAATGAAAAATTTAGTATCGGTTGCAGAATGACCTTTAAAAAAGCGACGTCTGTTAGGATTCATCTGTTGAAAATACCGAAAGTGGTGAAGGGTATCATATAGTCGGCCCAGTCCGACTTTACTACTTTCGTTAATGTTTTTTTTTTATTAATTTAGTGATCATATAAATAGTTTTTTGTTAGTAAAGAACACACAATTAGTTGAGAAAAACAATCCGGATTAGCGAGGTCCGGATTATCAAGATTTTACTGTACCCTATACGTTTCAACCGTCATTAAGTACATCTACGTGTTTTGGAGATATTGGAAAATGTGGCCAGGGTCTTGGAAATACAAAACAGCGAACGATATAAATATATGTGGGAACTATGTCGAAACATATATTTCTGTCAAAATTTTGAAAATGGTTTGATATGTATAAACATTCTCTGGTAGAATTAAAAAAGGGTTCGATCCACCCTGATGTTTCTTCTATAGTATAATTACAGTAGAAAATCGAAAGTATTTAATTTTCAAAATAAATCACTCTTATCTTCTTCTTCCTTCCTCAACATTTGAACGGAACACGATCAAGGTTATCAATATAATTATTTTGTATTATTACATCATAAAACATCAATAAAAATGTGATACGCTTCTCTTATATAAATAAAATAAAAAAACGCAACAACAACATGAAATAAAATACAATAAATTACACAAAGAAGATTAACCCACATAATGAGTGTGGCCCGGGATATGAGTGTGTGGCCCAAATCAATATCATTTTTTTGACATATTCAAGTGGCAATTTATTTTTAATTGGGTATCATTATCAGCGAAAAAAAAAATTCTCCCAACTCCCTCCCCTCTCAATCAGGCAGTCAGATAGTCAGTCGATGACCAAAAATTCAACGAAAAAAAAAAAATTGCACTCGATATGTCAGAGCCATCAGATGGTGGTTACAGTCAATTGACATCAAGTTGAGTGTGGGGTGGGGTGACACTATCAAAAATCGTCCGTCCCTCCTCTTTCCCACCCTTCCTTGCAATTTGTAGACAATCAGACCACCAACAGTTTGTTTGTCAGTATATCTCTCTAGTATGATAATAAACCGCTTTTTTGCCATGACGAACAAATCTCAATAATTATATTTGGATTTGTGATACAAATCCACGCAGGGAAATGGAGAGGAAGAGGGAGGAGGACTTAGAGGTCTTAGACAAAGAGATGGAATTTTTTGTTGGCCATTCATACATATGTTTTGAAGCATGGAGATGGGTGCCATTGCTTACTTTGGGGGTGTTAATTTGGTTTTTTGCCATTCCGAGACTGTCCCAGTCCGTCAGTCTGTCTGTCGAACTGTCTGATTATTAACTCAAATATTAGATTTATTATTTGTCAACTCTCAACAATGTCAACAATTAGAATTTAATTTCATATCATAATCATATTGTCATAAAGTTTTTGTGAGTGTATTGGTGAGTGTCAATAAATGTCACGAGTTCTCTTTTATGTATCAGAATTGGGACGCTATTCCGTTGGACCCAATAAAAAAAAAAAAACAGTAAGGAAAGTAGTAAAGTCGGACGGGGCCGACTATATGATACCCTTCACCACTACGGCTGTATTAAAAAGATGAATCCTAACTGAAGGGCCATTAACATGAAATTGGATGAACTAAAATATGTGACCTTTATCTAAATGTGTATCGACTTAGATCATAAACTAATTTAGACTAATTTATGCACGTTTGGTTCTTAATGGACATATTTTGGGTCCTACTTAAAATCGGACGAAACTATATGGGAGCTATATCTAAATTTAGACGAATTTCAACAAAACTTGACACACCCTTGGCTAAACTATTTTAAGTACGTTGTGCAAAATCAATCCGAACTGGATGTGTGGCAATCTGCCTAACTTTGGGTCTTAAAATAGGACAGTTTTCAGGAAACTTTAAACACATCATTCTAGACTCAATTCAGTATGTCAAATTTCGTGCAAAATTAAAATTAAATCTGGCAAATATATATGGGAGCTATATTTAAATCTGAACCGATTTTCACGAAACTTAATACACACATCGGTCTAGGGTTTATTCAGTACGCTATGCCACATTTCGTGCAAATCGAAGGATATATAGGGACTTTGGTACACCATTTACATTAAATCGGTCGAACATATATATGGGAGCTATATCTAAATCTTAACCGATTTTCAAGAAATTTTATACACATCATTCTAGACTCAATTCAGTACGCTATGCCAAATTTCGTGAAAATCGAAATATATATAGGGACTTTGGTACACCATTAACATTAAATCGGCCGAACATATATATGGGAGCTATATCTAAATCGGAACTGATTTTCACGAAATTTTGTACACATCATTCTGGACTCAAGTCAGTACGTTATGCCAATTTTCGTGCAAATCGGAAGTTATATAGGGACTTTTGTACACCATTTACATGAAATCGGACGAAAATATATATGGGAGCTATATATAAATCTGATCCGATTTCATACAATTGGGATCATAAATGCGACCTGTACTTTGTTTACAATTTAACATGGACAGACAGACGGACGGACATGCATAAATCGACTTAGAAAGTGATTCTATGCATATTCTCAAAAGGAACCATGTGTCTATCTCGTTTCCTTTTGCCTGTTACAAACATATGCACAAAGCCATAATACCCTGTACCACAGTGTGGTGAAGGGTATAAAAATCCGACAACAATAATTGTTCAAGCAAATCTCACGCTAATTTGTTTCTTTTTCAAAATTATTTAACACATACCCATAGCTTTGTACACAATTGAACTACACTGTGGTAGTTTTGTTTACAGCCCTTGTGACGACATGACGACGACAACGATGGCGATTGTGATGATGATGACAACATTCATTGATACCCACAACTCTAGCCATATCATGCGGGTGGTGGGGAAACTTCTACGCGTTCTGTGTAGTTAAAAAAAGCAACAGCGTTCGTTCAATGTTGTTATCGCTGATAAGGGTGTTCGACTGAGATTATGTGAGGGCATGGATGCGATGGAAAGGAGGAGGGGAGGGAGTACGCAGGGTCATGATTTAAACTAACCTAACAATAAATATAGTGGATAGTTTGTCTGAATTTTGACAACTGCTGTTAAATGGTCGATTATTTTCTTTTTCTATTATTGTTTACATAACAATGGACCCATTGTAGTAAAACTTCAAGGTTCCAGATTCAGAATATCACAGTGAACATAATTGTAAACAATTGAAATGTCCGTGAAGATAAATTTAAAATGTAACTAGCAAAGACACAAATCGCCAAACTTTTTCGCTGGTGCACATAGGGTTAAGACAGAGAGAGTGAGAGAATGCGAAATTTGCAGAACTAAATCGAGAGAGAGAGAGAGTGTGAGCGAACTGAGAATTTGCCACAATTTGCAGGACAGAATTGTGCGCAGTATGTGAGCGTATGCGTATTTGACAGTGCGTCACCTAAGGTCTAAGAGTGTACTTTCAGAATATGTGGACCATATAGGCAAAAAGAGTTTAGGAGGTGGGAATTTTTCCGATTTTCTGACAATTTTTAGGGTGACTTTAGGAAAATTTTCGATAAAATGGGCCACTGTAAAAAAATTAAGAAGGGTTCGGGATTAAGGGGGGTCTCAAACGAAAGGTCTAAAAGTGTACTTGGATGCAAAAAAATTTCAAATTTGTACAATGGGGTATTTTTTTTTTTTTTTGGCCGGCTGCAATTTAGTTCTGCAAATTGGTGACGCATTGTCAAATACGCATACGCTCACATACTGCGCACAATTCTGTTCTGCAAACAGGGCTGCCATATTTGCCGATTTATCGGCATTTTGACGATTTTTCACTCTAAAAATGGAAAATGCCGATTTTCCGATTTTTGCCTCAGAATTGCCGATATTTCAACAATCGACACAAATTGTCTAACTTTTTAATTTAATACGGCGTTACCATACAAACATATAAAATTGGCAGCTTTAAATCATAACTATCGGCGACTCGCCGCAGCCGTTTTCAATGGCTTAGATATCTGCATTTTTTTGTCAGCATTGTACTCTGTCTAGTTTACATTTTACATCGAATAAGGCAAATCTTTAGACTCCGAGTTTAGGGAGTTAGTTAGAAGTTTTGAAGAAATTTTTGAAAATGCAGAATATAATTTAAAAATTTTTCGGAAAAAAATTTCCGAAATTAAACGTGGGGCTCCAATTTAGCTTTTCCAGTTTTGTCTAAATTTGTACAAAGAATTATGGTTCTTCCACATTCCACAGCAAATGTGGAACGAATTTTAACAAAACTAAAATTAGAAGCTCACTTGAGAATGATTCATTGGAAGGGATTCTTTATTCTTAATATTACCTCAAACTAAATAATTCAAATTGTTTTAACACTAGAACGCCGAAGGCGGTCATTTTGACCGCTTTCCAATTTCAAGTACAAAAGCAACTGTGCATTTAATGACACTTTTATTTTAAATTTGGTGATTTTTTTATAATAAACGTAATGCTGTGAGATACAAAAAGTCACCAAATTTAAAAAAAAAGTGTCATTAAATGCACAGTTGCTTTTTTACTTGAAATTGGAAAGCGGTCAAAATGACTGCCTTCGGCGTTCTAGTGTTAATATCAAAATTGATAATGAAATACTAAAAATTTGTAATAAAAATATGTACTAGTTTCTAATTTTTTTATGACCTTAATACCACACTGTGTTATACGTAAATCTGAAAGATCTCACTAGTGTACATAATAATTACTATATTTTAGAAAAATCTACATTTTTTGTAGAAAAATTAATCTTTTATGTTATTTTTTTATACAGAATTGAATTTGTTATCTTTTTTTAATGTAATAAACAATATTGAATGTAATAAAAATATGAATTTATTTATAAATTATATGCTGCCGATTTTTTGCCGATTTTTAAAAATACAAATGCCGATTATGCCGATTTTTTTCTGAAAAATTGACGATTTTTCATGAAATTTAACTGGCAGCACTGTCTGCAAATTGTGGCACATTCTCAGTTACGCTCACACACTCTCTCTCTCTCGATTTAGTTCTGCAATTTCGCATTCTCTCACTCTCTCTGTCTTAACCCTATGTGAACCAGCGAAAAAGTTTGGTGGTTTGTGTCTTTGCTAGTAAAATTTTAAATGTATCTTCACGGACATATACAATACCATTCTGAAGTTTGTTAAAAATTGAATGTCAATCATTTGTATGACATGGAGCAAAATATGTATCCATTTGATACGTTGTGCACTAATCCGTCCTATTCGGATAAAACTTAGTTATTGATACACCAATTAGATGAAATATATATGGAACTATATCTCAACCTGAAACGACTTCAAACCAATACGCTATGAAATATTTCGTGTAAATTGATCCGATAAAGACTCTTTCATTTGCACCACTTGCATAAAATCGGATAAAAATATATGTGGGAGCTATATTAAAATCTGAACCTGAACTTCAATATGCAATGCAAAATATTTTCTCAATATTGGCATTCTGGTCCTCCATTTACATAAAATCGGACGCAACTATATATGGGAGCTATATCTAAATCTGAAACATTTTTTTCCAATTTCAATAGGGTTCGTTCTTGGGCCAAATAAGACCTGTGCAAAATTTCATCCAAGTCGGATCATAAATGCGACCTGTACATGAATGGATGGGCAGACGGACATGCAAAAACTAACTCAGAAAGTGATTCTATGCATATTCTCAAAAGGAACCATGGGTCTATCTTGATTCCTTTTGCCTGTTACAAACATCTGCACAATACCCTTTACCACAGTGTGGAAGTGTGAAGGGTATAAAAACGTGTTTAAAGTTTCAGAAGCACCCTTGACGTCGCTTGATGCTGATACTAGAGATGGGCAGTGGGTAAATACCCGGTAAATTTGGTAAATACCGATTTGTGGGTATTTATTTGGGTATTTCCTATATTGAATCGGTAATACAAAATCTCACACCCTATTTCCAGGTTTTTGTTATCAAATCGATTTGATAGTTTTACGATACTTTAAAGACGGGGGTAAATACTTGGGTAAATACCCGAACCACTTGACATATGCGGCCAAAATTTTGCTTACATGTTTTTAATGTCAAAGCAAATATAGAAATTCAAAATGGGGTCCCTAAGTCCATGTTTTGATATAGCCCCCATATAACCGTATCTTTCGAATAAAGGCATTCTTTGTCTCTTAGACACATTTTACAACCAAATTGGCTGTAATTTGGCACAGAGAGTTCTCTTTGGCTATCAAATGTCCATGCATAAATTCATGTATGTAGGAGCACTTTTACTGGTAGCCCCCAAACAAAGGCGACCTATTTTGAGTATTTACCCAAAAATTGGGTATAAACTCATTAACTGCCGAACCAATTGACATAGGCGGTAAAAATTTTACTTACATATTTTTAATGTCAAAGCAAATATTGAAATGAAATATGCAGTCCCTGGGTCCATGTTTTGATATAGCCCCCATATAGGCGTATCTCTCGATTTAAGGGAACCCCCCACCATTCTCGATTTTAATTTTTCAAGATTTTCAATGGGCTGGTAAATCAATACCAATGCTTGTTAAGGTTTGTAACTTTGCACATATATATTTGAAGATTTAAAATAGAAGAAAAATAATTTACAAAAAATTTTTGTTGTTGTTTTTTGTAATTAAAGAAAAGTCCTTATTTTTGATGGCGGGCATGATAACTCCTCACTGGAACATCAGAATCCGAAAATTCAAACGGTCTGGCTCTCGTATGAACTAGGATTATTGACTTCGCTCTAATATTAACAAAATGGCGGACCTTTGAAAAAATATTTTTGGAAAATCGCAAATTTTTTTACCAAAATTAAAGTTAAAAAGTTCAAAGTTCATACGATAGCTATACATTCCCAGAGAAACGTTGCAAAATTTGGAACCGATTGGATTATTAGTTTTTGAGTTATCGTGCCCGCCATTCGCAAAAAAATGTTTAGAGAAAAACGCGTTTAAAGTTTGAGAAGCCCTTCAGCCGTCACTTGATGCTGACACAATAAATCGGCTATATCTTCAAGAGTTCTTGAGATTTTCATTTGAAAATTTGTAGGGACTTTCTTTAATTAGTGTAGATTCGAATTATATCAACAAAATTTTTGACCCCGAGAATGGGGGGGTTCCCTTAAGGTATGTTTGGAAAGAATACTGGATAAAATGTGTTACACGCCTGAAATATTACTCAAATATGTTATGTAAATATAAATAAGTTCTAGATTTGTCTGGGTGTCTGGAGATATTTATGATATACTATTTTTTTGTATCGACTTTTTAAAAGAAATACTCAAACCATAAACCTTTTCACAAATTTCCAAGCTTAAACTAACCATGACCAACGTATACACGTTTGTACATATAAGGAATCTAATGATTCATCACAAACAAGAAATAGTCCCACAAAACAAACAATGGACAAAGACATACATATATATACATATATATTACAAGTATATATGGCTACAATCAAAAACAAAGAAATACTTTTTCAGAAGAAAAATATAGAATAATCAACCATTTAGTCACAACAACAAAAGCAACGTTTCTTCCCTACACTCTTTGAGATGTCAATGACGTCATATTGGTTTCTTAAGATAAATTGGGATGTATACAAGAGAAGGAGATAATATTTCATTAAGAGATTAACAAGGAAATTCAATTTCAACGATTTTTAAAATATTCTGATTCTTATTTCACAAAATAATTAAATTTTGTAAGCCTTCACATAATAGTACTAAATGATTTCTAAAACCCTTTCCTATTTCCCTTTCCCTTATTATTTTCCTATAAAAATAATTTAATTTATTTTCCCACTGTCATTCGATCCTTTACATTTGCTCATAATTTTTAAAAATATGGGTGTTGTCTGATGTGCGAAAAACTTCATAAATTCCCTGTAAAACCATGTCAATAAATCAATAATTCCGAACGCAGCTACAAACACACAAACATACAAACAATAAATACAATGCCAATAGTTAAACACGAAGAGGGGTTTTTTAAAAAATGACACGAACTTTAAATAAAAAAAAATAAAAATAAATGTAGTATTATTATGTAATTAATTATACTTGGCATTTTAGAACTTATCACGAATCATGTAATGTGTACATGTGTAAGTTTGGAATTTTAGTTATCAGAGCAAAAAAAAAAATTGTTTAAATTCTATCCAACCTTCCATTTCACTCAATGTGAGGAAAAACGACTTTTCTGAGAACCGCAGTAGCATATGGTTCATATCAAAACATTTCAAAAATTCAACTACAACAAAATTAAAATGTTGTTTACTCTTCAAATACGTCAGTCAAATAAAGGGTGTGTGTCTATAACTATTGCAAGCAACAAGTGTTCGAAAGGTAATTTCAGGAAAAAGGTGGGTAACAAAATTCTACAATCAATCACTTCTACAGTTATATTGCAGGTCTTTCAAAAAAAAAAATATTTCTTGAAAAAATTTGGGCTTTGAAAAAAATATTCCTTTAAAAATCTACGCCTCTTGGGCTTTGAAAAAAATATTCCTTTAAAAATCTACGCCTCTTGGGCTTTGGAAAAAAATATTCCTTTAAAACCCCACGCCTCTTGGGCTTTGGAAAAAAATATTCCTTTAAAAATCCACGCCTCTTGGGCTTTGGAAAAAAATATTCCTTTAAAAATCCACGCCTCTTGGGCTTTGGAAAAAAATATTCCTTTAAAAATCTACGCCTCTTGGGCTTTGGAAAAAAATATTCCTTTAAAAATCTACGCCTCTTGGGCTTTGGAAAAAATATTCCTTTAAAAATCTACGCCTCTTGGGCTTTGGAAAAAAATATTCCTTTAAAAATCTACGCCTCTTGGGCTTTGGAAAAAATTATACCTTTAAAAAACCACGCCTCTTGGGATTTGGAAAAAATATTCCTTTAAAAAACCACGCCTCTTGGGATTTGGAAAAAATATTCCTTTAAAAATCCACGCCTCTTGGGCTTTGAAAAAAAATATTTCTTTAATAATCTGCGCCTCTTGGGCTTTGGAAAATATATTCCATTAAAAATCTACGCCTCTTGGGGTTTGGAAAAAATATTCCTTTAAAAATCTACGCCTCTTGGGGTTTGGAAAAAATATTCCTTTAAAAATCTACGCCTCTTGGGCTTTGGAAAAAATATTCCTTTAAAAATCTACGCCTCTTGGGCTTTGAAAAAAAATATTTCTTTAATAATCTACGCCTCTTGGGGTTTGGAAAAAATATTCCATTAAAAATCTACGCCTCTTGGGGTTTGGAAAAAATATTCCTTTAAAAATCTACGCCTCTTGGGGTTTGGAAAAAATATTCCTTTAAAAATCTACGCCTCTTGGGCTTTGGAAAAAATATTCCTTTAAAAATCTACGCCTCTTGGGCTTTGGAAAAAAATATTCCTTTAAAAATCTACGCCTCTTGGGCTTTGGAAAAAATTATTCCTTTAAAAATCTACGCCTCTTGGGCTTTGGAAAAAAATATTCCTTTAAAAATCTACGCCTCTTGGGCTTTGGAAAAAATTATTCCTTTAAAAATCTACGCCTCTTGGGCTTTGGAAAAAATTATACCTTTAAAAAACCACGCCTCTTGGGATTTGGAAAAAATATTCCTTTAAAAATCCACGCCTCTTGAGCTTTGAAAAAAATATTTCTTTAATAATCTGCGCCTCTTGGGCTTTGGAAAATATATTCCATTAAAAATCTACGCCTCTTGGGGTTTGGAAAAAATATTCCTTTAAAAATCTACGCCTCTTGGGGTTTGGAAAAAATATTCCTTTAAAAATCTACGCCTCTTGGGCTTTGGAAAAAATATTCCTTTAAAAATCTACGCCTCTTGGGCTTTGAAAAAAAATATTTCTTTAATAATCTACGCCTCTTGGGGTTTGGAAAAAATATTCCATTAAAAATCTACGCCTCTTGGGGTTTGGAAAAAATATTCCTTTAAAAATCTACGCCTCTTGGGGTTTGGAAAAAATATTCCTTTAAAAATCTACGCCTCTTGGGCTTTGGAAAAAATATTCCTTTAAAAATCTACGCCTCTTGGGCTTTGGAAAAAAATATTCCTTTAAAAATCTACGCCTCTTGGGCTTTGGAAAAAATTATTCCTTTAAAAATCTACGCCTCTTGGGCTTTGGAAAAAATTATACCTTTAAAAAACCACGCCTCTTGGGATTTGGAAAAAATATTCCTTTAAAAATCCACGCCTCTTGGGCTTTGAAAAAAAATATTTCTTTAATAATCTGCGCCTCTTGGGCTTTGGAAAATATATTCCTTTAAAAATCTACGCCTCTTGGGGTTTGGAAAAAATATTCCTTTAAAAATCTACGCCTCTTGGGCTTTGGAAAAAATGATTCCTTTGAACAACCACGCCTCTTGGGCTTTGGAAAAAATGATTCCTTAGAACAACCACGCCTATTGATGTCCACAAAATTTTTTTCTTTAAAAATCCACGCCTATTGATGTTCGAAAAATGTATTCCTTTAAAAATCCACGCCTATTGATGTTCGAAAAATGTATTCCTTTAAAAATCCACGCCTATTGATGTTCGAAAAATGTATTCCTTTAAAAATCCACGCCTATTGATGTTCGAAAAATGTATTCCTTTAAAAATCCACGCCTATTGATGTTCGAAAAATGTATTCCTTTAAAAATCCACGCCTATTGATGTTCGAAAAATGTATTCCTTCAAAAATCCACGCCTATTGATGTTCGAAAAATGTATTCCTTTAAAAATCCACGCCTATTGATGTTCGAAAAATGTATTCCTTTAAAAATCCACGCCTATTGATGTTCAAAAAATGTATTCCTTTAAAAATCCACGCCTATTGATGTTCGAAAAATGTATTCCTTCAAAAATCCACGCCTATTGATGTTCGAAAAATGTATTCCCTTAAAAAACCACGCCTATTGATGTTCGAAAAATGTATTCCTTTAAAAATCCACGCCTATTGATGTTCGAAAAATGTATTCCTTTAAAAATCCACGCCTACTGATGTTCGAAAAAATGAATCCTTTAAAAATCTACGCCTACTGATGTTCGAAAAAATGAATCCTTTAAAAATCTACGCCTATTGATATTCGAAAAAGGCATTTCTTTAAAAATCCACGCCTATTGATGTTCGAAAAATGTATTCTTTTAAAAATCCACGCCCATTGATGTTCGAAAAATGTATTCCTTTAAAAATCCACGCCTATTGATGTTCGAAAAAAATATTCCTTTAAATATCTACGGGTATTTGGCTTGGTCATCTATCATATCAAGTTCGTACTGTATTTTATCTGATTTCTAACAAAAACTCATTGCAATAATAATTATTTGGAATAAAATGTTTACGTCAGCATTGATCGTGTTTCACGCTATATTTTCCATATCACACCCTGCTCCCCACCCACTATAGCATAACCATAAAAGTTGTACAAAAGTTATTGGCGGGCAATTTGACATTAACAATTTCGATTGCATTGCCATTTTGATTTGAATAAAAATAACAAAAAACAGCGATAACATGACCACGGGTTTCACATTTTCAATTGTTTTGATGCCCGATATGATTTCATATTTTTGAGTATCATATTTTTAGAGTCCGCAATCACTGTCATTTATTTGTCCAAAAATTGGTATTTGTATTCATTGGCAAGATAAGTTAACACCTGAAATATTTCGGTTAATTGTTTTAGTTTCAAAAATAAAACTTTATTGGTCAAATTTTCGATCGAAAAACTAACTGCTTATCAATCCGTCGAATTGAAAAATAATCGTAAAAAGACTTTCAGACGCCTAAAAACAAAACTCAGGAGCGCGAAGGAAAAAGAAAACGCAGTTATGACCTGGTTAGGTGATTGACGTCTCAAACTATTGAAATAAATAAATATGACTAAGATTGACAGGGCCAGAATTTTGGAAATAAAACGAATTAAGATTACCTCATTCTTTATTAGTCCATATTTTTGAAGGTTAAGATACCTTATCTTTACTATTCTTCCAAAATACTACTCATCTGTTTTTTACATTTTTTTCCAGAAATGTCAGACAAATAAGGAATTTTTATCAGAATGGAATGTTTATTATTGGCAGGAAAAATTGATTCGTCATTTTATTTTTACATGGAATTTCAATGGGTATTTTTAAATGACCAATAAGTAAAAAAATATTTTTTCGTGGATTTCTAAAGGAACCATTTTTTCGAACATCAATAGGCGTGGATTTTTAAAGGAATAATTTTTTCGAACATCAATAGGCGTGGTTTTTTAAAGGAATCATTTTTTCGAAATTCCAAGAGGCGTGGTTTTTTTAAAGGAATAATTTTTTTGAAATTCCAAAAGGCGTGGTTTTTTAAAGGAATCGTTTTTCGAAATTCCAAGAGGCGTGGTTTTTTAAAGCAATAATTTTTTTGAAATTCCAAGAGGCGTGGTTTTTTAAAGCAATAATTTTTTTGAAATTCCAAGAGGCGTGGTTTTTTAAAGCAATAATTTTTTTGAAATTCCAAGTGGCGTGGTTTTTTAAAGCAATAATTTTTTCCAAAGCCCAAGAGGCGTGGTTTTTTAAAGCAATAATTTTTTCCAAAGCCCAAGAGTCGTGGTTTTTTAAAGCAATAATTTTTTCCAAAGCCCAAGAGTCGTGGTTTTTTAAAGGAATATTTTTTCCAAAGCCAAAGACGCGTAGATTTTAAAGGAATATTTTTTCCAAAGCCAAAGAGGCTTGCTTTTTTAAAGGAATACGTTTTCCCACCCCCAAGAGGCGTGGTTTTTTAAAGGAATAAGTTTTCCAAACCCCCAGAGGCGTGGTTTTATAAAGGAATATTTTTTTCCAAAGCCCAAGAGGCGTGATTTTTTTAAGGAATAATTTTTTCCAAACTCCAAGAGGCGTGGTTCTTTAAACGAATCATTTTTTTCCAAACCCCAAGAGGCGTGGTTTTTTAAAGGAATAAGTTTTTCCAAACCCCAAGAGGCGTGGATTTTAAAGGAATAAGTTTTTTCAAACCCCAAGAGGCGTGGTTTTTTAAAGCAATAATTTTTTCCAAACCCCAGAGGCGTGGTTTTTTAAAGGAATAAGTTTTTTCAAACCCCAAGAGGCGTGGTTTTTAAAAGCAATAATTTTTTTCAAAGCCCAAGAGGCGTGGTTTTTTAAAGCAATAATTTTTTCCAAAGCCCAAGAGGCGTGGTTTTTTAAAGCAATAATTTTTTTCAAAGCCCAAGAGGCGTGGTTTTTTAAAGCAATAATTTTTTCCAAAGCCCAAGAGGCGTGGTTTTTTAAAGGAATCAGGAAACCCCAAGAGGCGTGGTTTTTTAAAGGAATCAGGAAACCCCAAGAGGCGTGGTTTTTAAAGGAATCAGGAAACCCCAAGAGGCGTGGTTTTTTAAAGGAATCAGGAAACCCCAAGAGGCGTGGGTTTTTAAAGGAATCAGGAAACCCCAAGAGGCGTGGGTTTTTAAAGGAATCAGGAAACCCCAAGAGGCGTGGTTTTTTAAAGGAATCAGGAAACCCCAAGAGGCGTGGTTTTTTAAAGGAATCAGGAAACCCCAAGAGGCGTGGTTTTTTAAAGGAATCAGGAAACCCCAAGAGGCGTGGTTTTTTAAAGGAATCAGGAAACCCCAAGAGGCGTGGTTTTTTAAAGGAATCAGGAAACCCCAAGAGGCGTGGTTTTTTAAAGGAATCAGGAAACCCCAAGAGGCGTGGTTTTTTAAAGGAATCAGGAAACCCCAAGAGGCGTGGTTTTTTAAAGGAATCAGGAAACCCCAAGAGGCGTGGTTTTTTAAAGGAATCAGGAAACCCCAAGAGGCGTGGTTTTTTAAAGGAATCAGGAAACCCCAAGAGGCGTGGTTTTTTAAAGGAATCAGGAAACCCCAAGAGGCGTGGTTTTTTAAAGGAATCAGGAAACCCCAAGAGGCGTGGTTTTTTAAAGGAATCATTTTTTCCAAAGCCCAAAAGGTGTGGGTTTTTAAAGGAATATTTTTTTTTTTTTCAAAACCAAATAAAATATGCACACTTTTTTATACAAAAAGAGTACTGGTCTCTCACCTCGACCTGTGTCTTCCGTAGAAAGAATATAGGACCTTTTTAGAAAGAAGATTGGGTTTTTATATAGATAGGGTACCGGGATCTTATAATTTGAAGACCCAGTCTTAAAAAATTATCGGGAGTATTTATCAAAAAATTTTACTCACCTGAGTAGCAATTTGAGAAAACAGCCAAATCCGCGGCATGTGGCAACCTCACCGGTATAGGTAACTGTCATTGTTGTTGCGGATGTTTGTAATAATTTAAATTAATAGCTTCTATATTGTATAAAAATTGTTTAGATATTCTATATAAATTATTTATTATATATCTATGTATGTACATATAACAACTATGTATGTATGTATTTAGGTAACACTATTTGTAGCTTTTAATTATTGTAAATTTTGTTTGTATCACATAGCCGAACAGCAGATACTACATCGACAGGTATCTGAACTTTTTAATATGTTTTTGTTTGTTTCACTTTTTGGGTTATTCACTTTGTTGTTGTAACTGTATTTTTTTGTTAAATAGAGGTACTAATTATAATGCCTGGAAATAATTGCGAGTATTTCTGTAGCAGCGGAGTAATTTTTTAATATTTTTGTTAAATCATTTTGTTGTTCTCATGTATCACGTCGTCGTTGTCAAGTCACTGTCATAGCTAGCTGTTGATCGTTGTTCCTCTTATCTAGCTGGAGATAATTTCATCAGTTAGTTGGCATTTGGACGTAGAATGTGAAGATTTTTATTTATTTTAGAGGCTGTAAAGAGAAGAAGAGAAGGCATAGAGAAATATAAACGTGGAATCAATAGCAATTTATGTGGATTTTTGTTTTTTTTTTTTGTAAAATAGGAATAAATTAGTAATCATCATAAATCTTTTTTAAAAATACAAAAAGAAAAACAGAAACAATAATAATAGTAATAACAATGAGAGCGTTTGCCTGACCTTGGTTTGCCAAATAGCTGAGTGTTGTGGAATGTTGAAACCATACGGAAGGGAGGGAGTTCTATTGTTGTTATATATTTTAAAGTTCATTGTAAAAGTTTAACTTTTGTAGATTTTACTACTCTATGACAAATAGTTTTCGATTTTTTTATTTTTATGTAAGGCAGTATCTTCAGTCAAATTAAATGAGTTTTTTTGTAATCTCGAGTTGTGGTGGGTACTAAATACCACAAGACGACCCCCAAATATACTACAAAAACCAGTGAGCGGAGCAGTATAGTCGGAGGGGGGCGACCATACGATACCCTACACAACTACCACGGAACTCAAATTTTCTGCGGATGTATATTCCGATTAGTGGTAAACAGCAACTCTTCCTCAAACTGACATATTTTCCGAATATTACGAGTATTCAGTACAGCTATTGTCCAGATTCCCTTCACCGTGGGTTGTGTTGTGATGTTCGGCTTTCATTTGTGGTATATATATCGACTCGAAAATAACACAAAAAATTAAGTTTTCGGTCCACATCGTTCCAAAATTATTATCTGATCATCACCGAAAATTATATGCGTTGTCCTTGACCATAACTGGAACCTCATGGAACATTTCAAAGCGATCAGCACTATAGTTCCGCTCTATAGAGTTATAATGGGTTACTAAATAATATACGAATACGGAGATACCTGTAAATATTTAGGTGTAACTCCCACATCCGAGCACATACAACAATATAATTGGTTTTAATTTAAAGGTCAACCACTCCTCTTGGATATACTATCAACTTCTCGGGTCTATGTCCTTCAGGGGTAAATATATACGCTATAGAATACAAATTTTGTCATTTTTCACACAAAAGTCAGGGTCCATTTGACCCAATAAATATTGACCGAGCTTTATGAAAACAGGCATGCTTATTCTTTGGCCTGATCCCCTTCTCCATGGAAGGGGATCACGATGTTTGGGCCATAATTGCGGCCTCTGGAGCGATCAGAAAAAGGACCACGATCTGCACTTGGAATGTGCGCACGTTCTACAGAACAGGCGCAGTGTTCGCTTTGGCGGATGTACTAAAGAAATACAAAGCCGATATTATTGCCTTACAGGAAATGTGATGGAAAGGGACAGGCGTAAGTAAATCAGACGATTGCGCCCTGTATTTTAGATGCCATGAAACGAGACATGAATTTGGCTGCGGATTTATGGTTAACAGGAGAATAAAAGACCTTGTCTCTCGGAAAATCCAACCTACTATGAAAAAGCTAAGAAAAAGAAAACGAAAACGCCCCCCCCCCCCCCCCTAATGTTGACGACCCCCCCAAACGTATAAAGGACCACGATCTGCTTTTGGAATGTGCGCACGTTGTACAGAACAGGTGCAGTGTTCGCTTTGGCGGATGTACTCAAGAAATACAAGGCCGATATTATTGCCTTACAGGAAATGCGATGGAAAGGGACATACGTAATTAAATCAGACGATCGCGCCCTGTATTTTAGATGCCATGAAACGAGACATGAATTCGGCTGCGGATTTATGGTTAACAGGAGAATAAACGACCTTGTCTCCAGATTCACTCCAGTAGATGAGCGAATTGCTATAATCCGTATAAAAGCGAAGTTCTTCAACATCAGTCTCATTTGCGCCCATGCTCCGACCGAAGATAAAGATGAACAAACCAAAGACAAATTTTACGAGCGCCTAGAAACAGCATATGACCGTTGCCCTGGCCATGACATTAAAATTCTGCTAGGAGATTTTAATGCAAAAATCGGAAGGGAGAATATTTTTGGTCCCACCGTCGGAAAATTCAGCCTTCATGAAGAAACATCCGACAACGACATGAGATTGATTGACTTCGCGGCAGCAAAAAACATGGTAGTTAGCAGCACCAGATCAAGCATCTCGATATACACAAGGCCACCTGGATCTCTCCTGATCAGGCAAACATCCGACAACGGCATGAGGTTAATTGACTTCGCGGCAGCAAAAAACATGGTAGTTAGCAGCACCAGATCAAGCATCTCGATATATACAAGGCCACCTGGATCTCTCCTGATCAAGCAACGAGAAATCAAATTGATCATGTTGTAATAGACGGAAGGCATTCATCCAGTGTTTTAGACGTCCGATCGATCCGAGGAGCGAATATCGATTCGGACCATTACCTTGTGGCAGCCAAGGTACGCACCCGTCTTAATGTAACAGCAAAGGTGCGGTCTAACACAAAACGGAAACTCGACGTCGAAAAGCTGCAAACACAACAGGTAGCTGGGGCCTACTCGGCTCAACTTACCCATCTGCTTGAAGAAAGCACTTCATGTCCCGATAATAGTATAGAAGCACAATGGCAAAAAATTGCCCACTCCCTACAAACTTCAGCAAAAGCAACACTTGGGTACCAAAAACCACCACCAAGAAAGTCATGGTACGATCAGGAGTGTCGTAATGCTACTGATGTGAAAAACGCAGCGTATAGGGCAACCCTGCAGACAGTAGCAACACGTAACGTGATGGAGAATTATCGAGAGAAAAGGAGAGAGGAGAAACGTGTTTTCAGAAAAAAGAAGAAAGAACAAGAAAAAACGTGAGCGTGAGCAAATCGTAATGTCAGAGTGAAGTCCGAAAATTCTACCAACGAGTAAAACACCAAACCTAATGCTTTGGTGCAGGCACATCCTCCTGTAGAGATGAAGATGAAAACCTGGTGACAGATACATACAGCGAGTTGAGAATCTGGAAGGAACATTCTGCAAAGCTTCTGCTATCAAATAGTGGCGGTGAAGAGGATATCCCACAATCAATAAGAGATGACGGTATAGAGTGTACATCACCTAGCCAAGATGAGGCCAGAGTAGCAACCAATCGACTGAAGAGTAATAAAGCAGCAGGAGCCGATGGGTTAACAGCCGAACTATTCAAGACTGATGATCAGATGCTGATCAGGAGCATGCTGATTAGTACAATTTTGCTAGAGGAATGCATGCCCAATGATTGGATCCTCAGCATCCTGTGTTCCGTGCTCACAAAAGGAGACAAGACGATATATGCCAACTATAGAGGAATTTGTCTTCTTCCCATCACATATAAAGGGCTATCCAGTGTGCTGTGTGAACGACTGAAGTCAATGGTCAATGACATTATTGGACCATACCAATGCGTCTTCGACCTGGCAAATCCACCATTGATCAGATTTTCACCCACGGAAAACACATCGACATTTTCCACCTGTTCGTCGACTATAAAGACGCATTCGACAGCCCTATCCGTTCAGAGGTGTTTAAAGCCATGTCTGCGTTCGGCATTCCTGCTAAATTAATACGGCTATGCAGGATAACTTTAAGTGGCACAAGCTGTTCAGCTGTTGAAGTCGGAAAGGATTCAGAGAAGGTGACACTTTGTCGTGTGATCTTTTGAAAATCAAAGGTGAACAGAAATGGTACTCTGTAAACAAAACGACACATGCTACTCGCCTATGCCGATGACATCGATATAATAGGTCAAACATTGCAAGCGGTAACAGCCACCTTTGATCAAATTGAGAAGGAGTCTGCCAAAGTGGGTCTGACAGTAAACGACGAGAAGACCAAGCTGATGGTATGAACGCTCAAGACGTCCAGTAGACTCGGACCAATTGTGGAACTTAAGAACTATAGCTTCGAGGTAGTTAAAGATTTTATATACCTTGGTACCGTCATAAATAAAACTAATGACATCAGTTTGGAAATTCGGCGAAGGTCGAAGGAGGTATGAGTAAGCATTTTAGAAAGAAGGTCACCTTCCGCCAGACCAAACTCAAACTCTACAAGACGCTGCTACTACCCGTGATGTGGTATGGATCTGAAGCATGGGTGCTTACGCAAACAGATGAGGTAGCTCTTGGGGTATTTGAGAGAAAAATTCTCCAGATGATCTATGAGCTGATCTGCGTTGACGGTGATGAGTTGCCCCGTATAGTCTCGGCATTGTCAGACGTATCGAGCTGTAGCGACTACGTTGGCTAGGTCATGTTGTGAGAATGGATGGTGATGCCCCAGCACAAAAGGCCTATAAAAGCGAGTCAACTGATGGCTCGCTCAGCAGCGAAATGCCACAAATAAGATTTAAAGATCAAGCGGAAGAGAAGATTTCGGAACACCCCCAGACCATGACCCCGATTTTGTCACAAAGTTTAATCATTGATATAATTTTGTGCTACAATTTTTTTTTAGAAAATTGGTTTTCAATGTAAGCTTTTATGCAGACTTTTCCTACTGACTGTATATGCGATCAACGGGCTTAGGGTATACACCTTCTGACCAAATTGACTAACTGACCCTTTTATACATGTTATTTTCCATTTCAGATATTTGTTGTCCATAAATTGTTTTGATTGGTAACATGTTGACTTGATAATAAGTGTGGGAATTAGGTCAATAAACAAATATAGCAATGCCATTTGGAAAACTGAGTTTCTTTCGTTCCGACAATGAAGTTGCACACTTTGCTATTTTCTAGAACGATTTCTCGTTAGCTTAGGGTTTGTTGTAGTTATGAATAGTGTCTTATTTTTATATTCAAAAGATATTTTTAGGTGTAAATTTTTTATAAAGGGTTTTATTATATACATAGTTTTGAATTTGCAGTGTAAACGTCTATATACATAGGGTCTATAAAGAAAATATTATTAGATTCTCGTAGAACCTTTTGAAAGGCTTCAAGAATATAACGTCAACTATGTTCCCACTGTATTTTATTTGCATTGTAATTAACATTCATTCTTATCAGAATGTAATATCTCATATGAAAATATTAACTCCCAATGTATGTCAATTCGATATGCCTTCCCCCGAAAAAAAACCGTGTTCTTACATCTCAACACATATTTCGCCCCAACTTCAGAAACAAAAAAATCACAACATATCGATAATGACGTGATAAATTGACCGCGTGAACTTATTCTTGATTCGCCGGTTATACATGAATATACAAATAAATGTGTGTGTGTGTTATATTTTGTATCACGATGTCTACCGGCAGTATTAGCAATTCTATAATTAAAGCATTTTTGGCTATGGTCAGTTGGTCGTACGTCCGTCCGTTCGCTCGCATATAAATGCGTAGAGAAAAAAGGTCATTGGCTTCCCGAAAAACTAGCCACTACATTATCAAAACAAAGCAATCAGCTCACTAGCCAGTCCGACTGATGTTAGTACACCAGGTAAAGTAAACTTTGTTTTTCGGTCATAAAAATTACGTCACTATTTTGGGTATTTGAAGGGAAATAAAAATCGAGTGACGATGGTCATTTAATATTTGAACACACACACAAAGAAATCCATACATAGCTGGCAATTGACTGACTAACTGTTGAATGAAGCCAATTTTTATTTGAGAGTTTAAAGGTGAGAATCGAGCGAAGGAAAGGGAAACAAATCGTCATGGCAAATTGGCGGGGATTGTTTTTGTTTTGGAAGATTACTAAACCGCGTGTCAATAAACCTTGGTATATGAACAATTTACATGGTCAAGAACTGAACGAAAACAAAGGGAAACCTGATAAACAAAAACGAAGTTAAATTAGGTAGGTTACATTTTTTGACCAAGAAACCGTAGAAGTCATCACGTGTCACATCAAGTGCTACCATTACATGGCGGTTAAAATAGGATGACCTTTCACAAAGAAATATTTTGGTACACAAATTAAAGTAGAACCTTCCATATTTTCAAAATCTTCGGCTATTAAGAAAAATTATGACCTATAGACATTTTCAGGGAGGACGTTAGACCTTAGGAAGTTTGTTATTCACAAGGAATCCTATATGTCAACGTATAGCCAATTCGATGAGGAAATTAAAAAAAGTCGGCACGACTCCTCATACCTGGAAATTTATATGGAGGCTGCAACACAGTTTTAATGCATATGTTCATAATTTCATTCATAGTTATATTATATTCCATAGTTATATTATATTCCATAGCTTTGAATACAAATAAACATTTTTATGATAATGAGAAAGCTCCTACTTTCTCCAAAAAATGTAAACATTTCATTAATATCATAACTGGTTTCCTCATTTTTCCTTATTCTCTCATCGGCTGTGTGTTTTGTTTTGGTATCGTTCTCCGTCTCTTCCCTAACTTGGCGTTGAATATTTTTGCAATCGTTTATTTGATTACTGTTTCTGTCGCTAACAATAGGCGACTTTCTACTCACTCGATTGTGACTCTTACCGTCCTCTGAATTGGCGTTACAAAATTCGCATATGTTTTTTCCAAATTATTTCGATGTAAATGCTAAATGACACAGAGAGTGATTTGAGTCCGATAGCAATAGGAGCGTAGTTCCTTCGACAGAAAAACCAACAAGTCAACACTAATTAGCAAGTGAAGTCGCGGTGAGCAATGTAGCGAAAACAAAATTGATATCCAAAACGACGACCGTAGCACTGCAAAATCCACTCTGCATCCGAACTTAGCAAACGTGACTTCTAGGAGTAGGAAAGGGAGGATACTCTATCCTACAATCCAAGCCAGGCGAATGTGACTCGTAGAAGAAGTGCAGAGAAGATTCTCCATTAATTGGCCCCCATTGAGAATAATTATTGGTATGCTGTGGAAGGGGTGAACAACATATCGAACATATACATTGTTTGAAACGAACATAAACATATTTCTTGTACTCTTTGCAACCTTGAGCAGCTAATTTAATGTGAGTTGTATTGAAAATCGTCGCTTAAAGGTCCAAACGAGAGGAGTTCGGCCGGAACGGAATGATGAAAATCATATACAATACATATACAAATTTATTACACAGGTATTTAATATATTCGAATATTTCATACGATTCATATAAGATATACAAATTTGTTGCGAACCTTTTATAGGGTAGTGGCCAAAAGGAGTGGCTATATTTTCATGTGTGAAATTAGGATTGGTTTGGATACTCCGTTCACTTTATATACAAAATTAAACGTTTCCAAGAAACACTTTTTGTGGTAGAGGTGCCAGAAGAAATAAACCGATTGACTCTTTCTTCAAGCGTTATTTAGGTTTTTTGAGGAGAAATACCAAATTTTTTAAGGAGAAATACCAAAAACACACACACACACACACTCCAGACAGATAGACGGGCATTATTAAATGTATTTGGTGCAAAGATACTCGGGGTCAGAAACCGATGAGGCACATACATTAGTCATAACCTGATGTTAGAGTTTAAATTAATTTTATGTAACCAAGAATAAGGATGCCCTTCATATTACGACCTCTACAGACGTCGTAAAAAGGCCGGTTCCGGTATTCGGTTTTGGTATAACTCCATTATAAAGATCATTCCAGCTTTGCCTTTTTGAACCAAGTCACTCTCTTCATACTCTGAATCTTATGTGAATACAACATAATTCTTTATCTTCAAACTTGAACACATGAACATGAGTACATGATTAAATCGACTCCAGATATACGAAAAGAAATGTAGTTTATAACATCATCAATGGGAAACAAAATGAAAAAATCCCTTCGGATGGATCCAGATCCGTTTTTACACTCCGAACAAATTACATCCTAATATGTCTGTTAAACGCTCCAGCAAAATTTGGTGGCGATTAAAAACGGTGGTCAACGATTTTGTTCTTGATGTTCGGAAATAAAAATAAGTTATTGGGTGCGGAATCAGGGCTATATTTTATAACGTTATTTTTCATTATCGTGTTTCGAATTTCTCCGTCTTTTCCTTCGAAGTGTTAATTGTTTCAGGCTCATACGCATATATCCCTGATTTGTCACCTATGACGATCTATTTTTTTCAAAATCTTTTTTTACGAACATTTTTGTGAACTATTGTTAAATTGTGCGGAATCCTTATTTTATGGCAACACATCGAAATATTAACCCGAGAGTACATTTTAGATCGGAATAAAATTCTTTGTTGATTTAGCCATTTCCTACACCTTCTATGATGTTAATTAGTCAAAGTGCCGTATATTGGTCCACATTTTACAATAGGCCACATTATATTAATATCGGGGTAGCACCCATATAACAGTACATGTAACAGATTTGGGCACATTTTTCAGTCGAATTGGCCTTAATTTGATATTTTGAGTTCTCATCTGTTTACCATTGCCCCATATAAAGGTGCGCTCCTTTTTACTTATTTTCTTGGTGCTACCCGCAAGTTCAAAAGTTCAAAGTATTGGTCATAGTCACAACATTAAGTATACCGATTGACATATATCGACTAGCTGAGTAGACTATAAGGTGTGGATTTTTAAAGAAAAGTTTCAGAATAATTGAAAAATTTCTTGCGAACATAAATGATAGGCAATATGTTTTTATATGTTTACTAAATGAAAGCGTCGTTAATATCACATGCAAAATAAAACTCGATCGGTTCCGCTTCCAATTAGT
Source organism: Musca vetustissima (assembly GCF_032173495.1). Classification (NCBI taxonomy): domain Eukaryota; kingdom Metazoa; phylum Arthropoda; class Insecta; order Diptera; family Muscidae; genus Musca; species Musca vetustissima. The sequence continues at coordinate 53,225 of NW_026888830.1, forward strand.
GAAAAATTGAACTCGATCAGTAAAACGCTCACATTTGAACTAAAAGGAACGATTATTCCAGTTCGTTCTTTTAACGAACTAAAATGAACGACTTTGAAAGACCTAGTTCAATCGGTCTTTTAAGTGAATCGTTTATTTGAACTAGTTCGTTCGTGAACTGTACAACTCTATATTAGACATATGTGTTCGTCCGTCTGTCCATTATAATTTGTAAACACGCTACAAGGGACAATTATGAACCCATCTTCACGAAACTTTGCATGTAGGATGGGTTCTGGTAATGTTCCGTTAATATTAATCTTTTCTGTTTTTCTGGTCGCTCTGGAGGCCACAGTTATGAAAATTATGGGCCAAATGATCGGTCAATATTCCGAGGATCAAATCAAATTTGTATTCTATGACGTAAATATTTACCTCGAGAAAAGAAGATTTGAAAAATATGTCAGTGTCAGCCCGTCCGACTATACTGCTCCGCTCACTGGTTTAACATTACGAAGTTATTGTAATTTGATATTCCGGAACGTTGGTGGCAAGCCACATCTTCACAGAAAATTTTCAAAATATTCTACATAGCCTGGTCATGTGTCGGTATGTTCAAGTTCCTTGGCCAAATTTCCAAACTTACCATGACAAATCCCCCATATAAAAGTCGTGATCGATTTTGAATGTCCACCTCATCTAGTGGGGGAAAACATTTTTTTTTGTTTTTCGTTAAAATACAAAATTCTCATAAATGCGCTAAACAACGGATTGCTGTTTTCATTTTTTCGATTTTCTACGAATGTAGGTCATCCGAAATAAATGCTAATTTTTTATGAGAACACCAAAAAGAAACCGACGCTGTCACAATACAGTAACAAACAAAGAACAAAATACATACGACGTATGATGCTGGAAATGATGATGTATTGCTTATAGACCGAAAAATTAGTCATCTATTTATTTATAAGATATTAGTCAGATGCTAAGTGGTAACGCCATAAAACTAAGGTTCGAAATATAGTCAGGTTTTTTGGGGGAAAAACATTTGAAATGTGATAATAAGGCAGGGAGGCTGGATGAGGGCCATACACCTTTGCTCAAACTTTTAAAAATATGCCTTGTTAATTGCAAAGCCTTTTCAAAAATTATGGGGATTTTTATTTATTTCTCTTTCGAGATGAGTGACATGATCGAAGTTGAAAGGAAAAGAAATCCAGAGACCTACTACATTCTCACCATTATGCGACGCGTTTCGTCGTTGTTTAGGCTGCTCATCGGACATATTGGGCAATGTAGTTACAAAGGTCGTTACTTGATATATTATATTTATATCGAATTTGTTGCGAAATTGCATCTACGAATTAAATTCAGAACATCCCTTTTCGGACTTTTTTTCCACACCACTTAAAATATTTTTTCTTCCATGGTATGCAACTACATATTGTGCAACCTTAAGAAATTAAGGCGGTGTCTTTAAACGCTTATTTAGCCGACGGACAACAATGGAGAGATGCCATAGGAACCATGGTTCAAATCTCAGCCGGGCTCAAGCTGATTTTTTAAGTGTGCTAGGGTGGAATATCATTCATGTAAATGTTTTTATTTAATTCTCTTTTGAGGTGAGCCACATGAAAGTTCGTAATTATTTTTTTTTATAGAATCGCGAAAATACAATCTTCTACCCCGTCGAGCTGTCATAATTTTCACTTATTTTTATTGCAATAAAAAACCTTCCCATTGTCACACTCGAATATTGAAAACTTTAATGAATTCACAACACGATTCAATTGCACAATTTAAAAGATAACAAAATCTAACAGACAATTGTATACTACTCAAGTCTTCCAAACATCACAGGAAAACCTCTGATGATGCCGAACCACCATTCAATCAAACGAAGATAACGTTAAAAACACATGAATTCAAATGAATGAAAATAAAAAATGTCCCAAAAGATTCCCCACCAGTACTCAACTGACTACTTGCTCTTGAAAATGGAATTACATTGTTTATAAACAAATACAGTCCACCTACCCTGCCACCAGACCCTCCACTTGGCACCATTTACCCAGCCGTCAAGTGGGGGAAATCACTCATCAATGAACCGTTTCACTGACATAACCTAGTACACGTTTTTCAAACTATTGGCGGCAGACAACATTTAACTTGAGTGTTTGCTTTTCTTTTTCATTACTCTGTCATTTTATTAGGTGTTGACTGCAACGGGGGTTCCCATCAGTACAGGGTTAAAGGGCGTACAACAAATACCCTGGTTCTTTTGCTATGAATAATCATTTCCTATGTAGCTTGTTCTGTCCCGACATGACATTCCACTGTATTTTTTTCTGAGCAAAATAATTGTCATCATCGATGTCGTGCAGTAATAACACAACACAATTTTAGCGACTGTGTTCCGACCACAATAGCAACGAAATTAACCCGCGTCGTCCAAGTGACCAGACTGCCGGGTAGGCGGCTTGGCTCGCAAAAAATAAAAAAAAAACATTCAAACGTAATAATAAAAATTACACACACAAATCGAAATAAAAAAAAAAAAGAGGATGATGATACACTGACACTGTTATTAGAGGATGGTCGCAATCAAGCACATTCTGCCAAGTGAAAGAGAACTTATGTCGTCACACGATTAAATCATAGGTACCATTGGGTACAGTGGGTCACAGAATGGATTTAATTAAAAAAAAACAGTTTAAAACGGCAATAACTTCAAGATCCCTATATGATGGACATATAATGGAAATTGTCTATACAGCACTGGTCATACATTCCAATATAATGTCGGAACCCTTACTTATGTCGTCACACAATAAAATTATGGGTACGGGGTTCAGAAAAAATGAAAACTACTTTAAGTAAATTTCGAGAATCTCAGCCCCGAAGCATTTCGATGTGTATCAGTTGGTTCCACAAAAGGAATTAATTCATTATTTATTTAGTTCACAGTATCATTAAGTTCAATTGTTCATTGACACACGTCTGTTACTTCGGCCATGAACCGAATATGGGAACAACAAAAATAATCCAAGAATACAGCTTTAGTTACAAACAAATCGGTTGGAAATGACCCTATAAAAATACCTAAAATTGAACGGGACCTTTATATGGGGACTTATGTCAAAATCTGTGCTTGACAATATTCTGCAAATATGTTTCATATTCACGAAGATCCCGGATAACCTAATCACAACCACTTTCCTTCGAAAGTTGTGTTTAAACCTTCAAAATATCGACCTAATATAACTAATATTTGCAGGCTATATACGATGGAAAGGGGATAAAAAGCAAAAGTGATCAGCAACATCTTACGATTTTTGTAGCCACCGATCATTCCACCCCTCCCAACAATTGTTCCAAAAGTAGTAACCTTAGTTGAAAAATGCATTTGGGACCTTTAAAATATCTAAAATTAAGCGGGATCTGTATATGGGGGCTATGTCAATTACAGTTACCTTGGTTTAAAATGCTGCTGAAGCCTTTAAAAAAATCGAAAATGGGAATGTACTGTTATATTTGGGGGGCTTATTATCAGGTGTTCCTATATTTTCCTTTTTTGTGAGTAAATTTTTGAACTCTAACGTTAAATTATAGCCACTTCGATAAGAAGACTAAAACTTTCAAAGTACCAAAAATGGAGCTGTGCGTTATATCTAGTCTATACAAAATGTGTAGCCCATATGTCACATTTCGAATGTCAATCTTCTGACAAAGCTTACGTTCAATATTCGTATACAGTTCATCAATAGTTCCTGGCTTTTCCTTGACATAGACCATAGACTTGACGTACCCTCACATGATGAATGAACAGATTCAAATTGCATGACCGAGAAGGCCAATCTATTGGCCTATTTCGTGAGATATGATGAATGATGTTCACCAAAACATGGAAGAATTTCGGCTCGCCGGCTCATAAACTCACACCAATTCTGACTGATGGAGTAAATGTTGATTGCTGTCTGAACATTCTGCCAGAAATTAGCGTCATCACTGAATATGATGATGAAAATTCGAATTATTTTCTAATTGATGCTCAGCAACATTTGTTTGATATATTCTATTTAGCATTTACATATATCGAAATAATTTGGAATATACATATGCGAATTTTGTAACGTTAGGTAAGACTGTCTGAAATGAAGAAACAATGGAATGCAAAACTAGTCACAATCGAGTGAGTGGAAATCGGCGGCTGTTAGAAACAGAAACAGTAGTCAAAAAAACGGGCGCAACAATGAATGGTGATTGTGGTGGTGTTCTTGTGAGGAATACATTTGTTTTTGTCAAAGCAGAGAGAGAGAGAGAGACAGAGAGATAGAGAAACAAACAGTAGATGTTGAAATAATGGACACCTACAGAGTAGATTTCAATCGTTTCCGTAACCTTCTTCATCCTCGCATAGAAAACCAAACCTTTTTATTTCCCACTTGGAAGTGAGAGTTCTAAATCTGCAGTGACCTTACAGTCATGATTATGTCCTTCTTACCGAGAGATATCAATGATTTTAATCTGTGTCTAGAAGGGAGTTATTAACAAACACTCCATTACATCCTGAACCTCCTCCATTTTCAATAGAGTTGGGTAATTCCGGAATGAACTAGTTTATTGGAACTATTCCGAGAAAAGAACGATCGGAACTAGTTTCAGCTCTTTAATTAATATAGTTCCTTTTTTCTCGTTCTTTTTTCTTTTCCTTTTTTCTCGTTCTTTTTTTCTGAACTATGTGAGCAAAAAAAAAAAAAAAAAAACAAAAAGAACGATGAAAAAGAGAGATTCAAAGGAACTATGTAGGAGTCGGAACTATACGGAGCAAAGGAACTATAAAGAGCAAAGGAACTGTATGGAGTAAAGGAACTATATGGAGCAAAGGAACTACATGGATCAAAGGAACTATATATGGAAAAAACGAAAAAAAGATAGATGAAAGAGATAGATGCAAAGGAACTATGTAGAAGTCGGAAGTATATGAAGCAAAGGAACTATTTGGAGCAAAGGAACTATATGGAGCACTATATGAACTATACGAAAAAAACATAAAGAACTATGAATGAGAGAGATTCAGATATGTAGGAGTCGGAACTATATGGAGGAAAGGAAATATTTGGAGCAAAGAAACTGTATGGAGTGAAGGAACTATATGGAGCAAAGGAACTACATTAAGGAACTAGTTCTTTTTAAAAAAGGAACGAGAAAGACCGATCCGCTAAGTGAACTAGACTGCCCAACTCTAATTTTCAAAGTCGCTTATAAATTGTCGATACGACGATATAATTTCTCAAGACTTCGGCCGAGATGGTATGTCCCCATTTTGGGATATAAGATATAGAGCTTTGAAGTGTTGCACATACATTGATACTACTCGTAGGATGTTCGGTTCAGGTTTCGATATTGATCCCAGATAATGGGAACCTTGAGATTTAGGCAATGTTTTCAAAAGATTTGGCTTTTATATGGTAGTTGGGGTTATCATTGGGCAGCAAATCTTCCTAATAAAAATAATCAGAGGATCAATATCCTTTTAAGGGCATTGACTATATAACGGTACCAACAACAAGTCAGTAGTTCGGGGATTTAGGCCTCGATATCCGAATTGGCTGTAATTTTTTTTTTTTGGGTCCTCATTGGGTACGAAATCTTCCTGTCAAAATATACAGGTTCAATTTTATATGGTTGCTCCCATAACAGTACTTTCAACAGTTCGGTATTTTGGGGAGTTTGAGCATATTTTTTAAACAAAATTTGCTGTAATTTAGGAGTGTGTATTCCCATTGGGAGGAGAATCTCCCTACCAAAAACTTTTGTTATTGACTTTAGTTTCGGATTAGGTCTCATATAAGGGTACTTCCTATATTCGGTATTTTTCGAGCACATTTTCACATGAATTGGCTGTAATTTGATATTTTACAAAAGTTGGTAAGGTAGCCCACTGCCAACGTGGAGACTGCGTGGACACATAATGATAACGTGACAATTTCCGTATGTTCAAGGTTGTAGTCAAGTCGAACTTTACGACGTTTTAAATTTTTTAATTCTTTTTTTTTCAAAAAATATATTTATATTTCCATGAATCCACTGTATATTTTTTTATCAACTTGTACTAGATATGAGTGTTGTGTAAATAGAATTTAATTTAAACCCTAACCCCCCTTCAACACCCCGCCGCACAAGAACAACAACAACACTTGGCACCCAAGAGAATTTTCAATGAAAACCAAAAAAATGGGGACAACATGGAAAGTGTTGCGCGTTGTTATCCACTCATCAAGCAACGAAAAAATCTGTCTGCCAGTCTGCCCGGGTTCGATGTGTGGTCTTCTTCATTTTGCGATAAATCTAAACGCAATGCAAGGCAGATAATTCCTCCATAAACATTTTGCTGCCAATAAAAAGTCAAAAGTGCATTGAACAGTTTGTCATTTGATTTTTGTTTCTTGTTTTGCACTTTTTTGCAAAACAAAGGAAAATAAACAAAAATTACGAAAAACGCAGCAGAAACAAGGAAGGAAGAAATCGCAAAATCAAAACAAAACAAACAAATACTCAACACGCCGCTCTCGAGGAATTCTCAGCAGTGACAGACAAGCGAGACTGATAACTTCATGCGGGGTATTTTTTGCACATTGTTGTTGTTCTTTATTTCTTGATGGTTAATGTCAACAAAACGTTTTTGTTGTTGCTGCTGTGAGAGACGTGTTGTACGAAAGAGCACTCAAACGTGTTGAAGGGGTTAATGGTTGCCGTCTTTTGATTGGCCTCGCACAAAAATGGTCGGAAATTAAAAACAAAAAACGAATGTTTGGAGAGGGTACCCCGAGCTTGAACATTCATTATGTATTACGATTAAGAGTTGTTCCACTACATTTTGTAACTTTGGTGGTCCAGAAGATTTAAAGGTTCTTATTTCACTATATCTGAAATTTTCCCGTTGTCCATCTGCCTCTCTGTCCGGCTGATACGCACGATAACATTCGAAGGGAATAATCGATTTTATCCATACTTTGCATATCTTAATATTTCTTCCATACTTAGTTTAAGTTCGAAGGTGGGGAAAATCGGTCCACTTCTCGTACATCCCCAACAAAATGGTCAAAATTTTGCTAAAAATTAATTTTATAATAACATGCAAACGGACTATCCGATTTTAACGAAACTTTGTACCACCTATTATGTTTACCAAATCTAGACCAAGTAAGAAGATGGGACCCATTGGTCCACTCCATCTACTACCTCCCCCACAATGGGTAAAAAATTTCCATATTTACAAATCCAATATCAGGCTAATAGAATGTCCGATTTGAACCAAACTTTGCACAACTTATTACTTTTACCAAGCTAGATCAAGTCCGAAGATGGGATCCATTGGTCCACTCCTTCTGGTACCTCAGCATTTTCAATATTTATAAATCCAATATCATACTTATGGAATATCCGATTTGAACCAAACTTTGTACAACCTCTTGTCTTAAACAAGCCTAGATCGAGTAGGAACATGGGACCCAATGATCCACTCCTTCTGGTACCTCCCCCACAAAGGGTCAACATGTCCAATATTTATACATAAATCCAGTATCAGGCGAATGACATGTCGGATTTTAGCCATAATTTGCTAGATCAGGTCTGAAGATGGGACCAATGGGTCCACTCCTTCTGGCACCTTCCACACAAATGGTCAACACGAATGGAATGCCCGATTTAATCCAAATTTGGCACAACCTATTATCTTTACCAAGCCTAGATCAAGCCCGAACGTGGGACCTGTCTGCCATCTCCTTTGGCACCTTATACAAAAAGGGTATATTTTATATATTTTATCAACATTAAATCCTAAACATCTTTAATTAAACCTATAACTTATATAAAACGAATAATAAAACCTGTGTATAACTCCGAATACCTCCTCCGCATACAATAGGGTGAGGGCATATATCAACGCCTCCGAACCATAGTATGCTTAGTCTGAAAAGTGAGTTTTTCAGTAGAAGCTTTAGAAGAAGAAGCTGTCGATTTATGTGGATCCGTCTGTCTATTGGAATCTCGATATAGATCGCAATGTCTGACATGTTTCGGAGTAGCCCCAATAAAACGATACCTTCTAATATTCATTGTGGTATAGTAGTAGTAAAAAAAAGTCGCACTAAAAAATATTGGACCACATTTTAGGAAAGCCCCCATATAACAAGAATCGGTATTTTGGAGAGCTTGAGTACGTATTTCAAGAGATTTGGAAGCAATCGAATATTGAATTCTCATTGAGTAGAACATTGACCCATGGCCCCCATATACTGATAACTTACCTTTGCATAATCAATATTGGTTCACTGTTTAGGGAACTCCCATATAACACTACATCCCAAACTTCACAATTAGATGTCATTTTATATTTCAGATTCTCGAAAAATGATCAATATTGGCTCGAGTTTCTAGGTAGCCCCCATAAAATGCTACAAAAATTATTCGGGGGATTTGAGGATGTTTTTCAACCAAATTCACTCTAATTTGATATATGAAATTTCTTTGGAGTGTCAAATCTTCCTACCAAAAATTAGCAATGTCAGTTTTTAGAACGGTACCATTCCATTTTCGGAATTTTGAAGACTTTAGCCGCATTTTACCATGGGTGGGGCTGTAATTCGGTATAAAGGGTTCTAGAATACTGACTTATATATTAGGTTGTCCCATAAGTTTCTTCCCGTTTCATACCGATTTGCATATACCATCTTGATCATATGCCTATGTACCGTTGTCTTCGGAATGTTAGTGTCATCCACTATCTCGGGCACACTATATAGCGGATTTTCAGCTAGCTCAGTCTTGATAAGTTCTGCATCGGTCGTTACTTGGCGACCGCTAAAGCCTTTATCTTTTTCTGTATTAATAAATTTGTAACCTAATTTTCTAATGAATGTTGCTACTATTGCATATATCGATTTCCTGGTGAATAAAAAAAATAAATCAAACCAGTGAGCGGAACAGTATAGTCGGACGATGTTCGGGCCATTGATGCGGCCTCTGGAGTGACCAGAAAAATCGACAAAAGTATTTGGTACATTTCATTCCCGAAATATTAACCGATCTTTCCCAAAAACAATAGGGGTCTTCATTGGCCAGAACCCATCCTACACGCAAAATTTCGTGAAGATTGTTCCATAACTGTGGCCTGTATCGTGTTTACAAATTATAATGGACAGACGGACGGACGGACACACATGTCTAGATCGACTCAGCTAGTCGAGATATGACGATTGGTATACTTAAAGGTGGGTCTAGGACCAATATTTCGCGGCGTTACAAACTTTTGGGCCTGACAATATAGTTGTGTAGGGTATAAAAAGTCCCCCTGCCTGTAATTTGGATCAACATAACATAAACCCCAAATAAGAATTCCGATCGACATATGCAATTTTGAAATGCACTCCACTTGCTGGAGGTTATAAGAAGTTCAGCCAGGCCGAACAAGGGTCCAGATCGATTTTAGGTGTTTTTTTTGTGGGGGGCATAAAAAGTTTGGCCGATACTTTATTACAGAAAATTGGCAACACTGTTTACAACTCAAACTTCACGGGAGAAGCGGGAGAATTTATATTCTGTTTCACTCAAAAACTTTAGAATTTTTGCACAGAACAACAATGGCAGCAGCAACAACAAAAACATTGGCAGTAGCAACAACAACACAACTTAAAACTTACTATTCAATAACAACAACACAACAAAAACGCCAACAACAAATTAAACAATCATCGATCTGTGGTGGCGTTTTGAAGATATGAATTGCAAAACTGCGGATATAATCACATAGCTGGGGCGATGGATATACTATGGAGAACTGACTGAAACGAATTAATCATTCTTTTTCAATTGCAACGAATTGTGGAGGGCGATTACGGGGGTTTTCAGACGAACCAGTTTTAAAATTGCTTTTTGTGCTTTAATTAAAAATAATGGATTTTCCCACTGAAAAATTAAACACTCACACCACACAACACCCACAGGCAGTAATTGGTTAGTTGTGCTCTCATAATTATTTTTATAAAAATCAGTAGATTTTTTTGTTTAATACTCTAGAAAAATAATTATTTTCTATTACCGTTTATATTAGTTGTAGTTGAACTTCACACGGCTATAGCTTATGATGATTTATTTTTTATATTATAAGGCTTTGGTTACGTTTATTATTTTTTTATTTATTCTTTTTCTTTTGTTATTATTGTTGTTGTCGTTTTAGCACAAAACACTGGTAAACACAACAGACACATTACACATCGCCGCGTCCAAAAAATCGCAGAACATAACAAAACCAACAACTACACCACCGACTTCAAAGGGGTACAACAGCAACAACAACGCCAGTGCGCCAAACAATCAAACCACCATCAACAACTACACAACGTAACGAACGCAGCAACACGAAACGACGTTAACGACGATACGAAATCACAGCGGGCACACAACCACTCACGACCGTTGACTTGATGTGACTGACGACTGCCAACTCTGGCTGAGTGTTTGAGAGGTTTTCGTTTGTTTGTGGTACGGTTGGATGGATGGTTGGTTGCATGAGGGGGCCCAGTCGGACTGAGCACGATGTGCTGATGTTCGCAATATATGTTTTACGACAAACGAAGTGTGTGTGTGAATTACAGTGGGGCATTTTTATCGCAAGCGATTGGATATAAGGAACTGCGAAAAATTGGCGACAATATGGATTCGAGCAATTGAAGGTAAGATTTTGAGAATTAAAATCCGTAAAGTTTAAAATGTATCTCCTTCAGAAGGTCCCCTATCGAAACAAGTATAAACGAAGTTAAGTTCGGCCGGAACGAACTTTTTATACCCTTCAAATCAATACCTAAAATCAATTAAAAATATAAATAGCTAGCCTAAAATTCCGAACAATGAAGGGTACCGTTATATGGGGGCTAACCCGAAACCTGGTCCAGCATTAATATGTTTTGGTAGGCATATGTTCTACCCAATGACAATTCTAAACACAAAATTGCAGCCGAAATTTAGAAGGTACCGTCATATGGGGGCGACCCAACATAGTGGACCAACATGGTAAGAACAGTATCAATGGATGTGCAAATTTTCAAAGCTCCGGTCATTCCACCTTCTGAAGGTTATCTATCGAAAAAGGTACTAAAGCTTCTGTCGATTGGTGTTCTATTAACAGAAGACCTTCCTGAATGTATGTAATGGGCAAAGATCTTCTAAGGTCGAAAGTTAGATATAGAAAATGTCATTTGTAAGGTCTTCTATAGACATAAGACCTGTTTGAAAACATTCTAAAATTTACTATCTCTACAGACGCTCTAAAGGTCAGATAAATACAGACGATCTTTTAAAATCTTCTAGACGCAGAATCTTTTGAATTAACTTTGGAGGTATAAGACATTCTGATGGTCCTCTATATATAGAATAAGGGGCTCTATATATAAAATACTTTTCAGAAGTTCGCTTTTTCTGGAGACCTATGACCTGACGAAGAAGTAAGACCCTCTTTTGGTGTTCTTTGGATAGACCTGTCTAAAGATCTTTCATAGCCGAAGGTCTTCTACAAACGGAGGATCTTCTGAAGGACCTTTTGAAATGTATTTATAGGCTGGTCTTTTCCGGGTATAGCTAGAAGACATCCTGAAGTTCCTATTAAGATTGAACGCATTCCGCAGACCTCATATGTCGAGAAGACGGCCTGGAGTTCTCATATAGCCAGAAGACCTTTTGTAGATTTTGTATGCAATTCGGAGACACAAGACCAAATAACAGATATTCTATAGCCAAAATCTTCTGTAGCTAGAAGTTCTTTTCATAGTATAGCTAGATGCTCTTTTTCTGGGCTTCAATAGTCATTAGACATTTGGAAGGCTTCTTATTACTGTATATGTAGAAGACCTGTCGCCAATAGAAGATATTCAATCCATAGAAAAAAGTATTGAAGATATCCTATTGACTACTGAAGATGGAAGACCTACAGAAGGTTTAATATAACTCGAAGACAATCTCAAGGTCTTTTATAGTCCGGAAGAAGATATTCAATCAATTCAAATACTACTGAAGATCTCCTTTTAACTACTGCAGATGGAAGACCTTCCGAAGGTCACACTGTAGAGATATCTAATATATCTCGATGATAACCTCCAGGAATTCTATAATCCGGAGACATTCAGCAGGTCTTCTATAACCCGACGACCTTCTGCAGGTCGTATACAACGAGAAGGAGGTTTTCAGTACATAGAATATCTCTAACAGGTCTTCTATATATAGTAGAGATTCTGTCTATGGTCAAAATTCCTTCCGAGGGTATTTTATAGCCAGAAGTATGGTTTCATGGTCAGAAGATATCTTGAAGGTCTCCTTAAGAAAAAGTATTCTGAAGGTCTTATAAAATCAGAAAACTTTCTACATGTCGTATATACCCACAGAAAAATCTTCAGCCCATATAAGACCTCCTACAGGTTTTATAAAGCCCGAAGACAATCTGCAGATCTACTGAACTACTACTGAAGATGGGAGATTATATATCTGTAGATATTCTACAAGTTTTATATAGCTTGAAGACAATATTCAGGTCATCTATAGCGCGGAGACATTCAGTAGGTATTCTATAGTCCGAAGGTAGCAAAAATAACTTGTTCAGGTCTCCTTTAGCAAAAAAATCGTAAAGGTCTTATAACATAGCCATAATGCCTTCTGCAGCTCCTGTAGACCCAGGCGAAGATTTTCAATCCATAGAAGATCTCCAACAAATCTTCTATAGCCAGTAGAAATTTTGCAGATCTATGGCCCGACGACACTCAGCAGGTCGTCTATAGCCAAAAATCCTTATGAAGATATTTTAGAGTCAGATGCTCTTTCCAGGGCTTCTATTGCCAGAACACATCTTGAAGATCTCCTTAAAAGTTCTGAAGATCTTACAATACCAGAAGACTTTCTACATGTCGTTTCTACCCATAAGAAAATCTTCAGTTTATATAAGACCTTTTCAGGTTTTATAAAAACCGGAGACAATCTGCAGATTTTCTATAGGCGGGAAATCACAGAGAATAAATTTAGTCCATAGAAGATTTTCTGAAGATCTCCTACGTGGAGTAGACATTTTGATCATTTTTGTCTACAGACGAGCCTTCTATATAAAGCAGGCATTCAGAAGGTTGTATGTAGCCGAAATATCATTCTGGACGTCTTCTTTGGACAGTAATCTTTCAGGTGGTATGAGTATACAGGTCTTCCGCTATATTAGGCCTCTAAAATGTCTACTGGGTCTAGACATTCAAGAGGAAGACTTTTTGCAGGTATTCTTTACCTAGATGATTGATATCCTGAATGAACATCCCCCGTAGGCCATCTATACACGCAATTGATTTTTAAGGTCTTCTTAGGACTTTAGAGAATCTCAAGAAATGTTCTTTTTCCATTGATGAATTATAGACGTCCTCGGATGGAATTTTATCTCTAGACAACATTTTTAGAAAAGCTTCTGTCTATAAAATACCTTTTTCTTATATAGTCGTATACCTTTTCTGCTGTAGAGGACCTTAAGATAAGTTCAGAAGTTAAGAAACTCCAAATCGCAAATAAAAGACGAGCTAAAATAGCTCCCTCTGAAAACAATCTGATGTCAGAAAAAATCGTCTGAAAGTCTTCTTTGAGCCCCCGGAAGATCTTCAATAGATAGAGGGCTTTCCATGGACAGAATAACTTTGAAAATCTTCTATGATTGATACAGAATATCCTCTAAAGTTAGAAGACTCTCCGATGGCATTTTAAATACAGATGATCTCTAAAGATTATCTATGACAATTAGAAATCCCTATCGACTGAAGATGTTCGAAACGTCTTGAAAGACTTATTTGGACCCCCTGAATGTCTTCAATATATAAAAGGTCTGAAGTTTTTTATAGGCATACAGCCAGAAAACCTTCTGAAGGTCTTCTATGGATGCAGAACTTTGAATGTATTTTATAAAAGAAGGTGTTATGAAGACGGAAAGTCCTTTAAAATTAGAATAGTTTCCGAAGGTAATATATTCTTCTTTTATATCTCTATAATATATTCTTCTTTTATATCGAGTCCTTATCAGAAAGAGATTTTTTGGTCTTCAAATATTTTTCAGAAAATGTGCTCATAAGATTTTAGATAGGGCCTCGAAGACATGAAATCGCTATTTGAATGTTTCTATCGTTGTTTTCTACTTTTGTCCGACCCTTGCTCAGGGTTACCAGCATAAAATTCATCACGTAAACTTGACCTTTCTCGAATTTTACCTTTCCAAGGCCAGATCATGAGTTCCAAACTGTCTACACAAAAAATCGTCTGTCTGTAGAACTTCTTTAGCCAAAGGTCTTCCATAGTCAGTTGACCTCGGTAAGTTCTCCGTTTTAAAAAATTCTTTAATCCATGAAAATGCGAATTTTTTTTATTCTTAGTGATATTTTTATTTTATTTTTTAGTTTTTAGTTGTTGTTGTTTGTTTTAATTTATACTTAATGAATACAATCGGAATGGGGGCTTAATACTTAATGGCTATTTAGTAATGTATAAAAAATGTATATATGTATATTAAATGTTAACAATTTATAATTAATATATAAAAATTTTACAAAATGTTCGGTAGATTTTTTTTCATTTTTCACACTAAATACTAAATTTACATAAAAAATACAGATTCGTAAAAATCGCCTTAAGAACTAAGAATTTTGTTTTGTTTTCTTCAATTAAAAAAATATATAAAAAAAATAATTATTTTTTGTATAAGAAATATTATAATACAGAAAAAAAAGAAAGAAGAAACTTTTGTTTACAATTTTTTGTTGTTGTTGTATTTGTTCAAAAGTTTTATGGACGGAAAAATTATTTGTCAAGTTTTTGCGAACAACAGCAACAACAGGCGGACAGATAAATATCCGTTTCTATCTTTTCCTTTTATCAAAAAAATACAAATCAAATAAAACTGTGGAAGAGGGTATGGCGCCCAATTGTTTGCCTTCTCATGAAACTTCAAAACAGTTCGTTTTTTTTCTAGTTTTTAATTAGCTATGAATGACGAATGACACACATACATATAAATATACTCTCTCAACTCAACTATGTAGCTATTAAAGTAATTAATATAAAAATGTTCTTTGTTGTTATTGTTATTTACAAAAATGTATAATATAAACGTTAATAGGTTTTGGAGATAGCGCATTTGAACTTGTTACACGAAACGACTCGACTTCCCTCTGTTTCGTTTCTCTAGCTGTGCATGGGTCCACGTGTTCGTGTCACTGGACCACTACCAGGTGGCAATCGATTACCCGGACGTTGATGTACAATGGCATAATGATCACTTTCCATAGGCACTGACCTTTAAGTAGGAGAAAATAAAAAAAAATAATTATGGAATTAATAAAATGATTTAAGACTTTAAAAAAGTGTTCCAGTTTTTTTTCAGTGTATTGCAGATAAGAATTCAGATGTGTTGTATCTCTTAGTTTCAGATTATTTTGTAGTTTAACTGATTGAAATGATGTGAATAAAAGTCATATTAAATTTTAGACAAACAATTTGTGAGTGATGGCTGTGAATAACTGCGAATTTCTTTATTAGAAACTGTGACGATGTTTAGATAAAATTGGTAGAGGTGACGGACAGAAAACTCGCATTTTAGAGTCAGTCATATTTTTTTATACCCTCCACCATAGTATGGAGGATATATTAATTTTGTCATTCCGTTTGTAACACATCGAAATATTCATTTCCGACCCTATAAAGTATATATATTCTTGATCAGGGTAAAATTCTAAGCCGATCTAGCCATGTCCGTCCGTCTGTTGTAATCACGCTATCTTCTGAAGGAATTGAGATAGGGTGCTGAAAATTTGCATAGGGTTGGTTGTCTTTTGTCTGCAGGCAGGTCAAGTTCGAAGATGGGATATATCGGTCCACCTTTAGGCATAGCTCCCATATAAGGTACGCCCAAATTTTCGGTATTTTGGGGTTCTTGACCGTGTTTTTCAACCAAATTCGCTGAAATTTGGTACGTTGGGTTCTTATTGGGTACTAAATGTCTCCACAAAAAATTATGAGTAAAGGTCGACTTTTTCTGGTAGCCCCCATATAACGGCACCTCCTAATATTCAGTATTTTGGGGATTTTGATCGTATTTTTCCACCGAATTGGCTGTAATTTAGTATTTTGAGTTCTTAATATGTACCAAATTTCTCCACAAAAAATTATGAATATAGGTCCATTATTTCGGGTAGCCCCCATATAAGAGTATCCCCAATATTCGGTATTTTGGGGTTCTTGAGCGCGTTTTTCAACCGAATTCGCTGCAATTTGGTATTTTGTAGTCGTATATGGTAACAAATCTCCCTACCAAAAATTATTTATATTCGCCCCCTTTTTGGGGTAGTCCCCATATAACCACCTTTTTTATATTAAAGTAGTTATCTAATTTCTTCCGCGTTTTGGGTTTGGTTCTAAGAGTCTGTCGTAATAATTTAACCTGCGGAGGATATCGAGATAAAGCTAGAACGTAAGGTTCTATAATGAACTATAAATGAACTATAACCCGCATTTAGGCCTAGCCCCTGTGTGGGAGGTATCAGAAGGAGTGGACCGATAGTACACATTTTCGAACCTGAACTAAGTTTGGAAGAAATAATAAGATAGGCACAGGTTGGATGAAATCTAAATTTCTGGTACATGGTTCACATTATGGTTTACATAATCGCGTTGTAGAAATGTCGGTGTAGGTACACTTTTTCGTATTTTCCCCACATTTTCATTTCAAATACCTGTCAGTATATCCAATGGAACTAGATGAATGGAAGAACTGGACCTAATACCGATAGTTCCTTTTGCAGAACAGTTCCTTTCAACTACAGTTTAATTCGGTTATAACGTCGCCGTATATTTCTGTCAATTTCGCCAGTCCCATCGTTTCGGATCGGACCCAATTGGAAATATTCTCCGGAGACCCCATAAAACATATATATTCTTAATCAGTATAAAATTCCATGTCGATTTAAAAATATCCATCAGTATGTCTGTCGAAATCACGATGGTAGTATATAACATTTCCTAACAAATTTCGCCATTTTGCGTTTGGACACGTTTTTTTCAAACATATTGGTTATGTTTTTTTTTTGCGGAAAACCTATCAGTAAAGGCTCAAGTTTCGGCGTAGAGCTTATGAATATGTTTTTCAACCGAATTTGTCATAATTTTATATTTTACATTTTTAATGGGTGCCAAATCTTCGTACCAAATATTTTCTGTGGCCCTTTGAGATGGATGGACTAAAAATACCTAAATACCTTTTATATGGGGGTTAAAAGGTATTTAGGTATTTTTAGTGTCCACCTCAACGGGTTAAGGATATACAGAGTTAGACCCGACCGAATTTAATGACATTTTTATTTATTCCTTCTTAATATAATCTGCAATAAATTGTGGATCAGATAAATAAAATTTCAGAACCCTCACTAAAGTTGTTGTCTATATGGAGATCGGAACAAATTTGTATTTCATATTCATATTCAATGGAAAAAGGGAAGCCACATTAAATATTATAATCGATCACTTATTCTATAATTTGAATTTATTACGAACTACGACCTTTGTAACACAAGCAGTCCTATTTAAAGGTTTTTTTGTTTCCCATATTTTTAGCATTGGATATTATCGAAGTCCCAATTTATTAATCCTAAGTAGATTTATATTGTCACACATTTGGGGAACTGCGGGATATATGAATGTTTGCTTTCTTTTTTCTCTCCCCAGAGTTTGTTATGCGCATAGAGGCATTTTCTTTATAGAGGAGCTACAAAAGGTCATCAGCCTATAGGGGACTTTCAATAGCCCATATACGGAAGATCTAATGTCCGTAGAAACTTCTGTCTACAAAATAGCTTCAGAGGAGCTTCATGCTTTCTTAGTCAGTATAACACCTTCAGGCGGCTTTTTGCCTATAAATGATGTTCGGAAGGTCTTTTGTCTATCAACTACCTTCTGAGAGTCTAATATATATTGAGAATTTTCAGAATGTCTTCTGTCCGTAGGGATAAATTGCCTACAGAAGATCTTCCATCCTCAGTCATATAATGGATGTTTTCTATTCACACTTAATCCACAACGATAATATAATTTTTATTTTATCATAGATTTTTGAACGTCGATCTGTATTGAGACGATCAATCAATGACTTAGAGTGTCTGTTTTTAACCTGACGCCTAAAAGTGTGCTAGATTTGTTAAAAACTATTATTAAAGTAGTTCAACATTCCATTGTTTCTTATGTTCAAATGTAGAGCCTCGGTAGAGGATGTACTTACTAGAAGGTGTGGATCTATAGGCGTATCTTTAGACATTACCAAGGTGTGGTAAAATTAGTAAAATGCACAAGGTTTTGAGTTAAATAAGATAGAATTTCTGATTTGATGTAGGCGAATACTCCGTTCGCTTCATACGAGGATTACAAATGTTCAACTTTTCGACTTAGGCAATTTTATTTGCGAGGTACTAGAATGGGTGGTGCGATATTATCTAACTTACAATTTGATATATATTCGAAAAAAAAAACATTTTACGAAGTGCATTGTTTAGTTAAAATTGGTTACTTTGTTCATGATTTCGTCTAAAGACATTTGGACTTAAAGCCGATATTTCTATAAGACACACTTTTGATCGTATACGAAATTTAATACCCTGTGGGATATAAATTAATTCGAATGAAAAGTAGGACCATTATTTTTTATAAAAAAATTCTCAGAAGATTTTATAGATAACACTATTTTAGAAAAAAAGAGAACCCTCAGAGGCTGAAATCGATTTTTATACCCTTCATCACACTGTGGTACAGGGTATGATGTCTTTGTGCATATGTTTGTAACAGGGAAAAATAATCGGGATAGACCCATGGTTCCTTTTGAGAATATGCATAGAATCATTTTCTAAGTCGATTTATGCATGTCCGTCCGTCTGTCGCATTTATGATCCGTATTGGATGAAATTTGTCACAGCTCATTTGTTTGGCCCAAGGACGAACCCTATTGAAATTGGGAAAAATCGGTTCAGATTTAGATATAGCTCCCATATATATTTTCGTCCGATTTTTACCAAATGAAATCTTGCACAAGGTACCGAAATTAGTATAGACTAACGTGTGCCAAGTTTTATTGAAATCGGTTCAGATTTAGATAAAGCTCCCATATATATGTTCGTCCGATTTCAAGCATATTGTGCACCAAAGAGACAAATTTAAGGAGATAGGCAAATTTTGCACAACCTACTGAAGTTAGGAAAGCCTAACATGCAAAGGTTGTGCAGAGTTTGGTTCGGATACTCCGTTCGGATGATGTTATAAAATTCATTTTCAGCAAAATGTTGACCATTTTGTGGGGGAGGTACCAGAAGGCGTGGACCGATATTCCCATTCTCTGAACCTAAACTAATGTTGGAAGAAATATTACGATGCGCAAAATTTGGATTAAACTGGAGTTACTCCCTTCGAGAGTTATAGTGTGCACCAGCTAGACGGATGAACATTTGTTTAAAAATAACCGACTCGTATGTAGATCGACTCCAAATTGTCTGAAACGAATGTGGTCCAAAGAAGCATGGGGTCTAAAACAAATACACCCTCATTAGCCATAAGGCTGAGGGTATAAATATACAGTTCTTAGTGACCAACATAGAAACATTCACTGATCGAGGAGCTGAGGGCAGATTATTTCTATTGATATGTTGGGTCAACATCAAGGTCCAAATTAATTGTGATAAGAGTCTATGAACTTTGTTGAAAATAATTAATATGGGTCCAGGTTGTCTATAAATCACATGTTTTCGTATAATCTGACTTGTGGAAATTTTAATGTGTATGTATATGTGACATGTATGAATCTTTTCTATTAGAGATGAGGGAGGTTAAATTAGTAACATATGTATGTAAATTTTGTAAAAAATCATTCATTCATAAATACCTACATAAAATATTTTTAAGCGTCAAATGTGCCAAAAACATAATGGTCGGGACAGTTATAAAGCATGCAAATTGACTTGCGGGCAGTGTATGTTTGTATTTCATGTTGTTGTAGGGACATTTGACATGATGGTGATGATGATGTTTGTTTTTGTCTCATTTCCAGCCAAATAGAGTATCGAAAGATAGGGTAGGACAATGTATGTATGTAGGGTGACATAAATATTCCAATTTCCGTATAACATGCTGATGTAGGGTGACTATATGTTCATATAAATCATTGCTACTGCAGAATAGGCCCACCAGGGGACAGGCCGAAAATTCGATGGGCAAGCAATTTGGTGGCCAGCATTAGCAGAGATCATCGTCATCATCATTCATTTTGGAGTAGCCACGTACGCGTATATGTGAAGAGAGTATGTATGTATGTCATATTATGTTGTATGTAGCATAGCATAACTGTGTATGGAGTTCATAGAAAAGGGATTTGTTGTAGTTGTTGTTGCACATGTTCTTGTTGTTGTTTTCGTTTTTTTGTTGTGGTTTTCTTTTGTGATGGGCTTTAGATTTTGTTTTCATTTTTTTAGTATCTATCAGACCTATTGGAATGTATGGTTGAACCGCCGCTGGTATAACCTTTGTGCGCATCACGTCCATGCAGCGAATATCTTGAACCATATTGGCTACCATGCCAACTTCTGTAGGGATCGTATTCTTCAATGATGGAGGGCTCTTTTTCGATTATCTGCAAAAAAAAAAAAAAACAACAATTGCAATAAATAAATTACGTAAAAATTAGAAAATAATTAGAAAAGGGAATCTCGGATAACGGTTCTGCCATACCTCTGTATTGGCACAGCTGCAGCTCATGGCAGTGCATAGGAATATGTTCATCAACAACATAATAAGGAATAGAACACCAAGGGTAATGGCCAACCATAGCAGCCAAGTGGGTCGAATGCCATCTTCACAGTCGACAGTTGTGTCTGCAGGAAAGAGAAGAAGAAAAACGAAGAGAAATAAAACGGGATTTAGATCAGAAAACAA
Source organism: Musca vetustissima (assembly GCF_032173495.1). Lineage (NCBI taxonomy): Eukaryota > Metazoa > Arthropoda > Insecta > Diptera > Muscidae > Musca > Musca vetustissima. Next base: position 74,231 of record NW_026888830.1, read on the forward strand.
TTATTAGGTTAAGGTTTGAACTTACAAGGCGCCTTGGCGGGATCCAAAACAAATACTGTTGTACCGGCAATACTTGAACCCTCTTCATTGGGATGGACTTTACGATTACCACCTTTGGTTCCGCCGGCACCACCAACTCCAGCCACCGCAATTTGACTGCAATCTTCATCTTCAACACAGGGACCATAGCATTGGATCACATCACATTGTAAATGGACTTCGGAACCTATTTTGGGGGAAAGGCATACATTACAATTTTGATTATTTGAGAACATTTATCGAACTTACCTTCAGGGAATTTGAACATAGATCTAAGGGTAGCTTCGGCATAGTTACCATCTGGACTTGGCACAAAACGTGAAATAATTTCTCCATCCAAGGGACATCTGAAAAGGAGAATATAGTTTTTTTGTTTAAATAAATTGTAATAGAAATATATTCCTCTCGGGAATTTACCCTCTCTCATCAATCAAGGGAAGACTGAGATTCTTTTTGTCGAAAGCCATACAGTTGCCAACCTTAATGCCATGGGTACCTAAAATGATAATGAAATATTAAATTATATGCATATTTGTTTGCAGAAAAAGTAATAGAAAAGTGAGTAGTCGTCGGGAACTGCTTCAAAATAGGCTGCATTGCAATTCAAGTCCCCATTACAGAGGATCCATACTATTTAATACTCTTACACAGAAAAAATTAATGAATATTTTCATAATTCCATTCATAGTTGTTTTCCTATTGTATCTCACTTAGTATAAGAGTAAAATTTCTTATAATCGTGAGAACGCCACTCTTTTCTCAAAATGTATGTAAATGTTTCATTAATATCAAAACTATTTTCTTTCTATTCCTTTACCACTATTTACGCTCAGTTGTTATTCTCTTTGTTTCCTATATATTTCTCCCAACAAAAAAATAAAAACACCACTCACTGTTCGTCTGTGTTTAGTTTTGACAATCCGTCTCTCTCCTCACTTGGTGGTTGTTAGTTTTGTAATCGTGTGTTTCTGTCCACTTACTCGATTGTGAGTAGTTTAGCATTTCATTGTTTGTTTATTTCAGACACTGCACTATTATAAAATTCGCATATGTATTTTCCAAATTATTACGATATAAATATCCGATATAATATGTCAAGCAAGTGTTGATTCGAGCAACATAACCTTCCGAGTGCTTAACATTGTTATATGTGATGATTATTCCAATAGTGACTTAACATGCGAACATGGATGCCCATAAGAGAACGAGACAAGAACAAAAAGGAAAATCACAACTACAGAAAGCCATAGAAAAATTACCACAATGCAAACACACTCCATAGTTGATTTTTTCTCCCTCTCTGACCAGATACCAGTATTTAATGTTTTATGAATTACTTTCATAAAATGCAGAAACCCGGACATTGACAACACTTTCCTAACGCTTTTCATATAATATATGAATTATATTTTTATAAAATGTATATATTTAAATAAAAGCTCAAGGTTAAGGTTATATAGAAAGTAATTTAGACTGTTGAAAAACCTACTAAAGTTCGGATAGCCATATACTTTATCTCCTCCACTATAGGGATCTATAAAAATATATAAATTCTTGTGGTACTTGAATATTGAAGCTATATGACTTAGTTGTACACTTTTCTGGGAGAATCGATATTGGCAATTTCGGTTAGGAGATCTTTTAACCTCTGAGAACCCGAAATGCCAAAAAAAGTGGAATCCTTATAAGGCTCCCACTACTTGTAGATATGTCTAGATATCAAATATATGGATCAGTATAGTTATATGGGCTTTTTGTCAAAACATAGACCCATATTGAAAATTTTCTGTAAGAAGTTATTTTATCCTGCAATTTGGAATTCCAAACTGTCACTTACAGACATTTTCCTTAGAAAATGTCGCTTAGGCTTTCAATGGACTTTCTGTCAGGAGGCTTTTCATTATCTTAACCATTGGAATGCCTAACTATAGGCACATCGGTTGGAAAATGTGTCTACAATTATTAAAAGAGGTTTGTAAAATACGGCAAATACATTTTATGAAGGCTATGAGTGGATAATGTCCTAGTGAAGGAGTAAACAACTCTTTTAGAGTGATTTTCGAAGATTTGCAAAAATATGCTTACATCCCTTTTCCGGTAAATCTACCGGCATCAATAATCTACCTCGGCATCAACACATGAGTATATGACAAACCGGGATTGGCAGAACATGGCGCCACCCAGAGGAAATTGGCAACATTAAATAAGCAAGGATACCAACCAATGCACTAAATCGCAACGAAGCAGAAAACGTTATTTCTATGTGCATTCGAAGTCCCCTGACATTCTAATAACCAACCTCGGCCTCAACACATGAGAGAATAACAGGAGAATGACATCACTTTCCGGGAAAAATGGCAACACTAAATAAGCAAGGGCCCCAACCACTGTACCAAATTCAAGGATATGTTGTTCCTAGGCAAAGATAGATGACAGGCCCATCACCTAGGACAGGCTAACAATAATAATGAAATTTATATGTAATTGTGAAATGAGTTTACAGCCTTAAGGTCGAAAGACTTGTTAATATGAAATATAAATAAAAGCGTCAGACGGTGTTCATAACAGATACGTACCCTCAGCCTACGGTTTGCAGAGGTGTTAGGTATTACACACAGTTTTTATTATTCGCTTTATAAAAGGCAACTTGAAATAAATTTTGAAGAAATATTGCGACATGTAAAGTTTGGAAGAAGTCGCTTAGCCTCTTCGGCCAGACACGTAGACGGACGAACATTTGTAAATCGACTCCAAATTGTATGAAACGGATTTGGCCCCAAAGAAACATTTGGTCTAAAACCAATATTTTGATGAGGCACATTTTTACCCCAGCAAATTATATATGTACCCTTATAAGTCATTAGGCTGAGGGTATAAAAACGGGAAAAATCGTCTTATTTCATTACACGTTTATAATATCACACGTAACAAATCATGGAACTATGCGTATGAACCCAATAAAAAAGCAAAATTGTTCGTGGAAGATGCCCTTCGAATGAAAATGTGGTCACGTAGGATGTTCAACTCTCAAGAGAAGACTGAAATCCGTACGTGTTTGAAAATGTGGAATTGATGGAACATTCGCCGTTCAGCCCCCCCAGCGACTCCTCAATGTGTGCAAAGGATATTATTGTATCAAAACACTTCTTATGGATCCTTTAAAATATATTGACATTAGAACTTCAATTCTTATTGACCTATAGCTTCTTTCAGATCTATTTACAGCTGAATTGGTTTCTGAGATTATTTGCTCGGCTCCTCTTCTAATTACATACTCTATTTATTTCGTTTCAGGTATATGTGCATATTTTTAAACAACAAGGACATCTTCATTTATTATAAGGGTAAGTAAATCGTTTTTTCTATATAAAAGTTAACATTTCATATCTAGAATATATTTATCATATATATGTCTTCGAATTCAAATTTATATTTTATCCAAAGACATGTTATAACATTTGTACAACTAACTGTGGATATTTTGTCAATTCAGACAATCTGTATACGTCCGATGTTATAATTTCCAATTTGTGGTATTTAAATTAATGTATTTCTTCAAGACCTCCGACGATGTGAAAGCGAAAGTTAAACTAGAAAATCTATTTATTTAGAATATTACATTTGACTTTCTACATTCTTAGGTTAATATTTTAGCCTTTGGTGTATTAAATTTAGTTCAAAGGTATTAAAAACATCTTCAAATCTCAGTCAAAAAACATCGCTAATTATCTAACTTAGCTGGCAGGTTATTATTGCTTTGTGACAATGGGAAATTACCAAAATGACAAGGTTGTCTTATTGTTAGCATAATATGCTCTGGAACATTAAGATTAAAAAAAAAAACAATCATATGCTCATTAAGTTAATTATACTAAACAAATATTTTGTGGCGTAGGTCGATTAACATTTCTTTTGTTTTGGCTCAATACCAGAGTGCGAAGAATGATTAAAATACGCTCTTTCTCACGAATGGTCACGGGCGAGAATTCGAATGTTTTTAATTTATCGCGAATGATAAAGTTACATTGAATGCACAAGCATTTGCATTCTCTCGCAAATGTTCGCATTGTACGAAAAATCACGAACGATTAAATTTCGCTGCAAGCGTCGTCGATTCATTTGTTGCTGAAGAACATTCTCAGTTTTGAAAAACTCAAAAAACAAATGTTCCCAAATGCTCGCGAGCACTTTTAAATACAACAACAAACTAAAAAATTACATAAAAACACACACACACACAACGAATGAATGTGTGTGATGCAGAAAGTGTGTGGAATAACAAAATACATGTCCAACGACTATTAGGTCACGAACGTTTGTTGTTTCTGTTGTTGCTGTTTTGAGCATTCGCGAGAATTCGGGAATGTTTGTTTTTATTCCTGAGAGAATGTCAGAAAGAATTTCAACCACCAAACGAAACGAACGATCCTTGTTGTGTGCACTCGTTTGTTATGTGTGTGCGAACATTCTTTGGCGAATGATCGCTTGGTAAAGAATTTATCGCCATAAATTCATTCTTAAAATGAGCACAAAACGAAAAGAATGTATTTTGAATCATTCGCGACCGAATTTTTGCGCACCCTGCTCAATACACATTTTTGGAGTATATTATAAAAATTCGACTTGCAGTCCATTTTTTTTTCTTTTATTTATTTGAGTATATGAGAAAAAGAAATTACAATGAGGTTAAATATAGACGTCAAAGAACGATTATAATTTGCTATATATATTTTTATTTTTTTAAAATTAAATAAAAAATTTTTGCAAATTTTTGAAGGAATGACAATCGTTTAGCTTTAAGTATGGTGGAACCGAACTTATAACGTTAATTTTCGAACGAATTATATATCTGATATTGTTAATGTTAAGGCTATTGAGTGTAGGGTAGACTGGGACAGCTTCGGCATTGGGGCATTGGGATTGATAAAAAATGAAAAAACTATAGAAATTTCCTTTGGAGTAGATTTGGCATTTTAAAGTGAGGTACAATCGGTCATATACAGAAAGTGCTATTTTATTCCCTTTTTTCTTTAAAATCCTTTAATATCGTTCGAAATTACACATATAAAACCAAACGTGCTTTCATAAACGAAAATGTGATAGAAAACCGCTATTTCTGATGGTGTGTGTGGCTTTGAGACGTCAACGTCAGCCGCTAGAAAATATAGCCTTAAAAGTCAAACATTGAGACGCATATTGAAATAAAGTAGAACCTTTAGAGAATCTGAATTCCAACCAGACTGATAGCAATAATAATTATCAGGCTATGTCTATGAGTGCCTAATATGTCCCTACATTTTCAATGTAGGACATGGACCTCTTCATTTTAGGCATATTAACGGTTCAAAATAAATTTCCAGCTGAATTGGCAGCAATTTTGTATTGCAGGTTCTATAGTTTTATATTTTGGCATAGCTACCTCATTAAGGGCCTGTCTATTTTAAGTACGCGTTTTTCACGCGTTTCCTTTTTCAAACTATGTGTATGCTATTTGCCATTTCGAGTCTCAAGGGACAAATGTGTGTTCCATGCTCTATGCTCAACCCTTATAATTCAATTCCTCACCACTCTTGGTATATTAAGAGGCCTGAAAATTTTTTTCCAGCCGAAGTGACTACTATTTGAGATTTCGGATACTTAATAGAGCTCTTAATACATTAATATTAGTCCGTTTCACGTTTTGACATATCATCAATCTTATACTATCTCCAAATATTCTGAATTTTTTAGCCAGATTTTCCAACCGAAGGAGCTGTGAATTGGTATTTCGGGTTATTGGACAGTGGTTTACATAGTCTATACTTAAATGACCAATATAAGCACATATTTTGATATAAACCCAATACAATGGTCCCGACCTATTTTAGACATTTTTAAGCTTTTATCCACATATTCACACCAAATTTAATGTAGCAAGGTATTCTGGGTTCTCGGCGGTTGATAACATAGCCCCTAATAAAGTCTCGACCTACTTTAAGTATTTTTAATGATTTCACCACATTTTCTCACCAAAGTGGCGGTAATTTGTCATCCCGGATTCCTGATGAATAACTTCTACTCAGAAACTACTCAATAGACGTACTGCACCATTTTAGATATTTTGAGGTTTCTGCACCGAAGAAATATACTTCTTCTTAGGAAATTGTCAATATTCATGTTTTGATATAGCCCCTATACAAAGGTTCCGCTTAATTTTTGCTTTAGTTTGCTTTGTCATCATTTTCCAACCAAAGGGACTAAAAGGTTCTTAGAGGGTGAACCAATCTTTCCAGAAAAACATTTTCACACGAATGTGGCAGTCTCGATAACTGGCGAATAAAATACCTCTTCTCACATATTTTTCAATTTGAGGCATTTTATGGTCTTTAGCGCCTTTTCCAACCGAAGTTTTTGGAGATTGCCAAAAAATTGTGCATAATTTTTTCCCTGGTAGGTATAGAAGTCGGTCAACTTTTTTTACTTGGTTTACATCGGATACGATTTTATATGGATGTATATTACTGTTCGACCAGATTTTGGGGTATGGGAAATTCCTATGGGATTGAAAGACCTTGGTGAGTATATTGATTTGTTGCTATTGTATGTATTTTTGAGATTACCTTTATTAAGTAAAATCGAATGAGGAATTTTTTTTAAAACATTTCGGTGGGGTCCTCAAAGACGAGAAATCGATATTTTAGAGTTTTAATGGTATATTTTCAATTTTACCCGTTTCGGGTCACTAAAACCCTTTAGTATGTATTTTAATAAATTCAGTATACATTCCTTATTATGTAAAAATTACGGATTCGTCCGAATAATTTTCTAAAAGCAGATATAGTTATGCCAAATATGTCAAAAAATCAATTTCGACGAAAAAAAGTACCGGGTTTCTAAATTTTTGAACCGGATATATATTAAAAAATCGGATTCAATAAAATTTGCATGTTTGTTTACTATCTTTCTAATGATATGCATATAAGATTTGGAAACCGTTTTTATTATCTAAATATCCGGTTCAAAAATTTAGAAAGCCGGTAATTTGTCTTCGAAATTTATTTTTTACGAATCGGACTAAGCCATATGGCGCATTTTCCACTGGGCCAAAGCGTAATATTTCGTAGAATTAAGATATTTCGTTTTGCTTTTCTAGACCCTGAGAACCGATTCTCCATATTTTTTTCGAGTTTCACAACTTTCGAATTTTGAACCGAGTTAAATTTTTATTCTCATTTATTCTTACTTACCATTTGGTTTTGTGAATTCAGCACGAATTTTATATTCATGGCCATAGACTGTCTCACGAACACGACGATCGTTTTGTAGGAACTTCAGGATAACATGGGCGTTGTCGTCTCTGGAAGAAGAAGCAGAAAAAATGGAAAATAAAATATCAGAATAAAGTACACACATTTAGATATTAATCAAATGGGAGTTTCCACAATGTTAGACAATTCAATTAATCATTAATTGCGGACCAAGCCGGAGTTGTGGAGTGTTGAAACATACAAATGGACGTTATTATGTGTGCATGGGAAAACCACTAACCAGACACAACAAACAAACAGACAAATAAAAGAGAGATGGATGGATGGAAGAAGGAAAAAATGTCAGTTGTGCAAAAATAAAAAAAAAAAAACACAGCCATGCGCTGTTTGCCATTACTGGGCATTGCATTGTCATGGATTGCATCACAGGCGGTATGTTCGTTACTCCTTCATGGGTTGCACACGGTCCGTGGACAGTACCTGATAGGTTGCCTACATAAGTTGGGCTATGGGCTTTTGTTGTTGCTTTTTTGATTATGGAATACAAAAGTACAAATAGTGGGCTATCGCTTGTCCACCGTCGAACCAAACTATCCGCCGCCGCCATCGACAACAAAACGCAAAACCCCCGATACCGGTTTCGCAAATATGAAAAACTCAAACAAAAATCAAATCAAATATATCAGCAACAACAAAGGTAACAACAAAAATAGCCAACAGAAAATATACTACCGCTGCAACAAATTTGTTGTTTAAATTGTTGTTGACTGCCCCATTTGATGACTGAGGCGACTGCATGGGGACTTGGGGGCGCAACAAAACGAATTGGAAACGAATGCGAATTTAACAGAGCGTAAATTATTATTTAATTTCCCCATTCAGTTTGCCGTTTGGCGGTTCGTGTTTTTCCATATTTTTCTCATTTAGTTGGTTGTTGTTGTTGCTGTTGTTTGTTTTACTTTTTAGCTGTTATTGCTTTTGCCACAAAACTATTATCCATTGAGTTTAACAACGACATAACACAATGTCTGTCCATCCGACCATGGTGGGACAATTATTAGGCCAACCGAGTGCAACTAGCAAAAAATAGTAATAGATAGACAAAACAAAAAATCGTTTTTTAACAAAGACTAAACTAATGGATAATAGTTACTTAGGTACTAGATAATTTTGCTGGTTGCATTTGTCGTATATTAGGGTGGAGCGAAAGATAATAAAAGTAATTGAATGATTAGAGTTATTTTTGATGAAATATTTGTCTCAGAAGAGAAACATGACAACACTAACTAAGCAAGGACCCCAACCACTACATTGTACTTTAGGAGTCATTGTTTCTAGGCTACGATAGATGGCAGCCTCATCACCTAGGACAGCAGGCTTCTGTAGAACAATAATCTTCTTATGTGGAGTAAATACAATGAAATGAAATCCAATAAGATTGCGATGTTTTGTGGAAGCCCTATGCACCCAGGAGGAGTAACAGGAATCATCATCTAAAAATTATGAAATCATCTTTAATTGGATAATTTTTTATAATTTGGCTGTTGGATATACAAATTGCAAGAGTCAGATAAGAAGTCGCGAATTTATCGATACAATAGTGACGTAGGGGATAATAGATACCAAACATCGGCTCTGATTGGCTTTAAAATGGCAAAGCCCAGGCTTATCTTGGTCCCTCTTTCATCTCAATTGTGAACACTGATCTCGTCGCGGTGTCAACTGGTGTTGCTACTTTCATCATCATAGTGAACTGATATGTTCACCCATAAGACCTATAAAAATGGGTTGAGTCGTCGGGTTACTTGCCCACACTCGGAAAACCCCTCCTACTCTGAAAAAGCAACGACAATGAAAATCAAACCCCCCAATGTTGACGATCCCCGCAAACGTATAAAGGATCACGATCTGCGAATCTGTACTTGGAATGTGCGCACGTTGTACAGAAGAGGCGCAGTTTTCGTTTTGGCGGAAGCACTCAAGAAGTAGAAAGCATTGCCTTACAGGAAATGCGATGGAAAGGGACAGGCGTAAGTAAATCAGATGATTACGCCCTGTATTATAGCTGTCATGAAACGAGACATGCATTTGGCTGCGGATTTATGGTTAACAGGAGAATAACAGACTTCGTCTCCAAATTCATTCCAGTAGATGAGCGAATTGCTATAATCCGTATAAAATCTAAGTTCTTCTACATCAGTCTTTTTTGGCCATGCTCCGACGGAAAATAAAGATGAACAGACCAAAGACATATTTTTCGATCGCCTAGAAACAACATATGGCCGCTGCCATGGTCATGACATTCAAATTCTGCTAGGAGAATTTTAATTTACCCACCTGCTTGACGAAAGCACTTCTTGTCCCGATAATAGTATAAAGCACAATGACAAAGAATTACCCACTCCCCACAAACTGCACCAAAAGCAGCACTTGGGTAACAAAAAACACCATCAAGAAATCCATGGTACGATCAGGAGTATCGTAATGCTACAGATGTGGTAAACGTAGCGTACAGGGCAGCCCTGCAGACAGTAGTTTGAGAGAGAATTATCGGGATTCAGAAAAAAGAACAGGAAAAATATGAGCCGCAGCAAATCGAGATGTACAGGAGACAGAACGAAGTTCGGAAATTTTAACAACGTGTAAAACACCAAATCAAGAAATCTGGTGACAGATACAAATAACGTGTTGAGGATCTGGGAGGAACATTTTGCAAAGTTTTGGTATCAAATAGTGGTCGTGAAGAAGATACCCCAGAACCTTAAACGAGATGACGGTATGGAGTGTATACCACCTAGTCAAGATGAGGTCGCAATAGCACAAAAAAGGAGACAAGACGATGTGTACCAACTATAGAGGATTATATTAGTCTCCTTCCCATCGCATATAAATTGCTATCGAGCGTGTTGTTTGAACGATTGAAGTCAACGGCCAATGACATTATTGGACCATATCAATGCGGCCTGACATTGACATAGTCAAACATATCGAGCTCCAGTAACTACGGTGGTTAGGTCATGATGTGCGTATGGATGAGAATGCCACAGCTCACAAGGCATATAAAAACGAGCCTACTGATTCACGCAGAAGGGGAAGGCCATGAATTCGATAGAAAAATCAAGTGGAAACCAGCATTTCAAAACATGGTCCTTCTAATTGGAAAAACGGGGCACCAGATCGACGAGGCGGGATTTTTTTTTTAAGTTCGACTTATGGAACAAAAAGAGCTATATATCTTTTCTTTTGTAACCAATAGTGAAATTCGATGTAGAATAATTTTGTCTTTGACAAATTTTCCTAAGATGCATTTTTTTGAAGACCTTGACACATTTCTGCACGGTGTTTATTTAATTTTTTTCTCCTGTTACTTCTCTTGGGATCATTGAGGGGCTTCCCAAAATCATTACCATTGTGTTATTTTTTGAAATCATTGTTTTTTATATTCCATCTAATTAGATGCTGCAGGCTGTCGAATGTGATGTGGCTGTCATCTATCGTTGCCTAGAAACAACGCCTCTTTGAATTTTATGCAGTGATTGAGGTCCTTGCTTATTTATTTTTGCCATTTATCCCTATGCTTTATCCTTATCCTCATGTCTTGATGTTGATGCCGAGCATGGGTATTAGAATGTCAGGGAGCTTCGGATGGATTTCATATGGAGAGTGAACAAATGTTTCCTGCTCTGCTGGGATTCGAACCTTGGATCATCGGTTTGTAGTAAAACATACTTTGAGAGATCTTGAAATGTAATACCTACAAAATCAACATCGCCCGATGTAATTCACAATTTTTCCATTTTTAAATCATTTCAATTTGTATTTATTTATTTTTTTTTTTATACGAAATGGTACTATGAGCCAGCTATGGATAATACGATGGCTACAAATCAATAGTATATTGTTTCTTTGTCCCAAAATTTAAAATAAATTCGGTGAGCAAGGCTTTATTATTGGACGAAATATGTGTTTTTTTCACAAATCCTAGTTTTTGGCAAGTTTTTTTATACCCTTCACCATGAGGTGGAGAATGTTTTGGATTTCACATTTCGTTTGCAAAACCATTCAATCAAAATATTCATCGGATAACCTAGAAAGCGTATATATTCATGATCAGAATAAAATTCCCTGTCGATTTTGCTATGTCAGTCTGTCAGTTGAAATCTTGATAGGGATCGTAATATATATGATAGGTCCATGCTTTGGTATAGCCCCCATGTAACAGTACCGAAAATGGGCTTGCCATTTGCAGTTTTTTGAAGGTTTTAGCCGCATTTTTCACCGAAGTAGCTTTTGTTTAGCATTCAGGGTTCCTGAAAGGAGAAAACATTTCTGCAGAAAATATTCGATATATGTAGATACATATTTTGAGCATATAATGAAGGTATACTTCATAATTTCGATTTAAGGCAAATATTCACACTAATAAACGTACGCATTTATTGATGCTATTAACTTTATTCCATATACCTTGCTTGTAATAGGTACTGCAAATATATACATAAACATGTACTTTTTTCTTTGGTGAACACTAACACATAAGAGTAATAATGACAGATTATAATAATAACAACATTTTAGGATTTGAAATTTTCATTCGACCATGTCAATAACAATAAAAAGGCTCACATATTACCAGATAACTGGTAACAAAATAACAACAACAACTCCACATCGTACCACCACCACGCACGATTCACATACCTTGAGTTTAATTTTCTTAGTTTTAGATTACTCTATAATTATGTTTAAGAATTTAAGTGTGTTCTGTTTCAGTCCAAACCAGCAAAAAGAAAAAAATGAAATATTCAACCACCCACTATCAAATTTCTATATTGTTTCACGAAGACACAACCATGCCGGGCAAGACAAGACAGCTTTAAACCGATTCGTTCCATTGGTGAAGCCCACGTTCATGGCTTAAAATTTGTCAAGAGATTGAAATGACGGTGACGACAACGACGGCAACAGCAATATTATGAAGTCACTATGAAGTGATGTGATTATTGTTGGAGGTTTTGTTGTGGTTGTTGTTGGTGGTGTATAGTAAATTGTCACTGTGTGTGGCGTTGTCAATGAACTTCAGCAAAAATGTTTTTTTAGAAATATGTTAAATGAAGGAGATGAAAAAAATAAGTAGAAATATAAAAAATGAGATGGATTTAAGAAGACTCAAGTATTTCAAGATTGAACATGAAATGAGTCATATAATTAACAATGGTTTGAATTTGTCTTGGTAAAAAAAGCATTACTTATAAAAGTCCAAAAGGTTTTTTTTAGATTTCCACGCCTTAATACAAAATGACTTCTTAACTAATACCAACTAATACCAAATCGTCCAATATGCTACTCATACGAAAAACATTTTTATAGAAAGATCTGAAAATCTACTTTGAGAAACCTAGCGGTTTATTTTCAGAATATCAGAAGGTCCTTTTGTAGTAGTCCTTCTTATATAAATCATTTGATATTTGTATGAAAGACCAGTAGCTCTTCTTACATGAAACATTTTATGTGAAGGCCTTCTGGTCTTCTTAAAGAATATCTTCTGGCCATCTATAAGAATAACTTCTAGCCTTCTATAAGAAGACCTAGTCATTTGTATGAAAACCTTCTGGTCTTCTATATGAAGACTTTCTGAGATTCTATAAGAATACCTTTTGGTATATTGACAAATTTATTCTAGCCTTCTAGAAGAAGACCTTCTGGTCTTCCATAAAGTAACCTATTGGCATTCTATTCAGTTTTCTACTGGTAGACTTTTGATCTTCTACAAGAAGATACTTATATATTTTAGTATAAGACCCCTTGGTCTCTTATCAGAAAAATATTCATCCACCATGAGATGTACATTCAAAATACCTAAAATTAAATAGGTTCTTCAATCTCTGAGAATACGAAATACAAAATTAAAGATTTGCGTTGGAATGTTCGATTAGGAACTTCAACGTAACGAATCTAGGCGGATCTATATATTGGGCTACCCATATTGACAATTTTCTCTGAATATGCTTTCACTCACCAAGAACACGGAATTCCTAATTACATAAATGTAAAATAAGCTTAACTCAATAAAGGCAGAACCAGTGTATGGGACATACATTAGAAAAGGAAGCCTCAATTTTAAATTTTCTTCCAAAAACTAGAAATCATCTTCATTTGGAAAATGCAGTTGCGGCAATGTATTTTGGAAAATACGCCTAGGGTCACCAAAATGTAAAAAATCGTGTACAACCTTCATATGAGAACTATGTAAAAACATAAAAATATACTCTGCAAATATGTTTTTCGAACTTCAATAACCCAGACAAATGCTCGTTGCCTATAGTGGCTCGTTCTTAAAAATTTACGAAAATGGGGTGATGTTGGAGTGGTATGGAGGCCATATCAAAATATGGACTTACATTTTGAATCCCAAATACGTAATTACAGCCACGTGAATATTATGTTTATGTCAGGGACCTATAATGCAAATTTTCTACAAAAGTTTTTCCATCCTCCAAAATGCCTGAATGCGACGTTACAACGATATCGTTTGGATAATACTCCAAAGTACTAAAGAAATGGAAGAGGGCTATGTAAAAACATGGAACATTACTTTCTGCAAAAAGTTTTTCACCCTCCAATGGCCGGGACTTTCCAATTGTCGAAAATGGGGTGATGCTGTTATGGTATGGGGGCTATGACAAAATATGGACCTATATTATTGTAAATGGGGCTTTGAACTCCCTATAATGGGTTTTTGATACCCCATACAACTACCACTGAAGTTGAAGTTTCTGCGGATGTATATTCCGAGCCAGGGCAAAATTTCGCGATATATGCACTCTTTTTACCGATTATAGGTCAACAGGACCACTTTCTAATTCCAGCCATACTTTCCAAATCTCGTTCTCCAGGTTTTGGTTGATTTGACCCTCGGAATATTGACCGATCATCATATAAACTGCCGTTCGTGGTATTTGACCAGAATAGTTTTCGGTTCATTATACCCCCGAAATATCATCTAAACATCACCAAAAATTACATGCGTCGTCCTTGACCATAAATGGAACTTCATGTTAAATTTCAATGGGATCAGCTTGACAATTCCGTCCCCTAGTGGGGTAATAGTAATACTAAACAATATCAGAATACGTAGACCCCTGGACATATTTAATTATAATTCCCCCAACAATATAATAGTTATATAATAATTTAAAGATTATGCGCCCCTCTTGGATATACTATTTACTTCTCGTTTCTATATCCCTCAGGAGCAGTCTGGGTCAATTTGATCCGCTAACTGTTAATAAATCTTCATTAAAACAGTCATGCTTATATTTTGTCTAAATCCTATTTCCCTTGAAAATTTTCTCGATTCCGCCTACAATAGGGGTATTCTTAGGCCAGAACTCTACTTACATGCAACATTTCGTGACGATTGTGTCCTGCATCGTGTCAACAGAGAATGGAGAATGGACAGACGGGCGGACACACATGTCTAGATCGACTCAGCTAGTCCAGATTTGACGATCGGCATATTGAAAGGTATGTCTAGGAAAGGTATGTCTAGGCTTTACAAACTCTTGCTGCCCTATAGCTATAATATTCTGACAACATATTTGTGTAGGGTATAATGAGGTATGACCTTGATATGAGGGGGAATGACAGAACATGCACCCATATTGAATAGTTTCTTCAAAAAGGTTGTTCAAGATACTGGAATGCAAAATTGTAGCCACTTTGGTAGGAAAATGTGGTTTAAACCTTCAAAACAACAAAAATCAGTCGGCACCGTTATATGGCGGTTATACCAAACCATGGGTCTTCTCATCCCATTTTCAATTGCAGACATCCTAGAAGTAGCAGCAATGTATGTGAAAATGCTCTATCGGAAGTACGGACTGACAAATAGAACGGTATAAAATATTATTCTTATCAAAAATATGTATCATCGGGTATAGGGATGTCCAGGGTACCCGGCCTAAAATTAATTTTATTATAAAAAATGTATTTTGCAATGAAAAATTTCATATTGAACCAACGGGACCCTTGAAATGAAATCCTGTATATGTTGTATGATCTGCTTCTAGACGGATATTTCAAGATATTTCAAATGGATTGAGAATTTTCCCCTTCGTCATGGAACGTGGTCTTTTAAATTGGAGGAGATGCTCACAAGACCGACGCGCTTGGAAATCTTTTTTTAAGCTCGGCTCGTGGAACAGCCATTCTGTAACAAGCCAGCTATGTAAGTAAGTTCTATTAGTGTACCCTTAGTTCTTCATTATTGGACCTTGCGGTCTTCGAATTCCGAATTATTGGACCTTGTGGTCTCAGAATTCTTTTTCCAAACTTTCTCCTTCACAACTTATTAAAAATTATTACCTTTCCAAATATTACATTCAATGCACGTGTGTGATGCATTTTTTCTTGTCATTAACTATTCGATAGCAGACAAACATACATATATCAAGTTGTGTTATCTGACATTAGTCAATTACCATTGAAATTTGGCAAACACCAACAACATCACAAACATGTTTAACACATCACCCTTCAACTGTGTGATAACCTTCAAAATAATCATTCAACTATGCCGAAGCTATCGTGGCCGCAGAATGGCATTGAGGCAATAATTTTCCACCGCACATGAGCACCACATTCACATGCATGGGTGCTGAAGAGCCAATCGCATGAAATTTTTCAAATGCAAGTGAAATTAAAATAAAAAATTATAAATCGCTTACCTTCCAAAACCCGATTTGCCACAGGTGATAACATAAAACTTATCATCGGCCAATTCCAATGTCTTGTGGACACGTACCGCCAGTTGAATGGACCTTTCCTCGGTGCGCTATTTTTGTGATTGAGAAAAAAGAAAGAAAATCGAAATAAATGAACGATTAGAGAGTGGGGTCATTTGTCTGGGTGATTGATTAAAAAATTAGTTTGAACAATTTGCAAATGTGATTTTTTTTTTTAATTTTTAATATGGTAGAGATAAAATCTTAAGCAGATTAAATTATAAATATTTTTATTAAATGATTATTACATGTGGTGTCAATCAGCGGTGTTGGCAAAAATTAATTCCCAAGTGTTTTAAGTGAAAATGGTGCACAATATTTTTTATTTGTTTTAATTGAAAAAAAAGTTAATCTATATCAGCATGTTATTTGCATTGAAAAAAAAACTACTTATCCATAACAGCTTTGAGGTTGGTTTTTAGTTGCAGCTGTTTTTGTTGTACAAGTCCAAGACATTGCAACCAATTTTTGTATACAAAGTCGTAGATTGTGTCTTGTTTGTATTATTTTTTTCTCCTTTCGTATTACATATTTTATGCCACACATAATGATATAATTGTACAAAAAAATATATTGTAAACAATTGCCTTTTTTAATATTTTTTTTACTACAGAGTAACAAAAATATGCATTTGTATTGTTGCTAGTCATTGCATTCACCTTAAAAAACAAAAGACTTAGGCAACAAACTTGCCACGACGTATGTTTTTCTTATGGTCATATAAACCAATTGAATGGTTTATGCAAAAAAATAAAAATGAGTTTTTTTTTATTGGTTTAATAAAAAAAAATAATTGCTTTTGGAAAGACAATTCCATATTGCTTCGCATATACGAGTAGAGCTATTTCAACTTCACACAAAGTGTTTAATTTAGATTAAAAGTTCATTGTAATGTGTGAACGGTTTGATAGACACCCCGGGCTTATTTGGCGAATTTTGTTGCAAAATAAATGATTATTGAAACATTGTGGCAAGAGTAGGATAATTTTCGGTCCTGGATAATTAAAAATTATTCAAATCGGATTATATCTTTACTTGAATATTCCAAAACTTAATCCCTTAAGGGGACCCCCCCATTCTCGGGGTCAAACATTTTTTGATTTAATTTGATTCTACACTAATTCAAGAATGCCTCTACAAAATTTCAAGTGAAAATCTCAAGAACTCTTGAAGATATAGCCGATTTATTGTGTCAGCATCAAGTGACGGCTAAAGGGCTTCTCAAACTTTAAACACGTTTTTATCTTTTGCGAATGGCGGGCACGATAACTCAAAAACTAATAACCTAATCGATTCCAAATTTTTACACGCGTAGATTTTCCAAACATATTTTTTCAAAGGTCCACCATTTTGTTAACTATAGAGCGAAGTTAATAATCCTAGTTCATACGAGAGCCAGACATGTACTCTTTCTAACGCCGTTGGAATTTTCGAATTCCGATGTTCCAGTGAGAAGTTATCATGCCCGCCATCAAAAATAAGGACTTTTCTTTAATTAAAAACAACAACAACAAACATTAACAAAATTTTTTTGTAAATTATTTTTCTTCTCTTTTAAATTTTCAAATATATATGTGCAAAGTTACAAACCTTAACAAGTATTGGTATTGATTTACCAGCCCATTGAAAATCTTGAAAATTTAAAATCGAGAATGGGGGGTTCCCTTAATACACTAGTCCTTGTTTGTGGTTTGTGATTGTGTGTTACGACTGTTTATACTCTACACAACTATGTTTTCAGGGTATTATAGCTTTGTGCAGCCCCAAGAGTTTTAACGCCGCGAAATATTGGTCCTAGACCCACCTTTAAGTATACCGATCGTCATATCTCGACTAGTTGAGTCAATCTAGACATGTGTGTCCGTCGGTCCGTCCTTCCGTCTGTCCATTATAATTTGTAAACACGATACAGGCCACATTTATGGACCAATTTTCACGAAATTTTACATGTAGGATGGGTTCTGGCCAATGAAGACCTGTATTGTTTTTGGTAGAGATCAGTTAATATTTTGGGGATGAAATGAACCAAATACTTAATTTTTGTCCGATTTTCTGGTCGCTCCAGATAATGGTGGTTATTATGGCCCGAACATCGCGAAATTTTACATGGAGAACAGGATCGGGCCAAAGAAAAAGCATGCCTGTTTTGATAAAGATTGGTCAATATTTAGCGGGTCAAATGGACCCTGACTTTTGTGTGAAAATTTAAAAAAAATCTATTCTATGGCGTATATATTTGCCCCTGAAGGGCATAGACCCGAGAAGTTGATAGTATATTCAAGAGAAGTGATTGCTGTATGTACTCGGATGTGGGAGTTACACTTAAATATTTACAGGTGCTTACATATTCATATATTATTTAGTAAATCATTGACACACTAGAGGGAAAAGAACCATGAGGTTTCAGTTATGGTCAAGGACAACTCCTATAATGTTCGGTGATGATCAGATAATAATTTTGGGATAAAGTGGACCGAAAACTTAATTTTTGGTGTTTTTTTTGAGTCGATATATAGGCCACAATTAAAAGCCGAACATCACATCATAACCCACGGTGGAGGTGGAATATGGACAAGTAATTAAAAGGACTGTATTGAATATTAGTTATACTCGAAAAATATGTCAGTGTAAGGAGAAGGTGCTCTTGACCTCTAATCAGGCCTAGGCTCGGAACAAAAAACCGTAGAAAGTTAGAGTTCCGTGAAAGTTGTGTAGGGTATCGTATGGTCGGCCCCGTCCGACTATACTGCTCCGCTCACTGGTTTTTAATTTGCTTTGATATTCTCCGTGCAGCTAAATGCAATAAATTAAAGTAATGAGAGGGAAAAAAAGTAAAAAAAACTGTAAGCTTCAAATACCGAAATATGTCTTCTTTCTAGAGAGGGGCTTCAGTGTCTTCTACATAATACACAATATATTCCAAAAAACCCTGCGAAACTTTTTCTTGTTATAAATAAGGGTTTCTCTCCTTATGCCCTGTAGAGTACATCGATTGCAGATATTTGAAAATATCACAATCTTCCAATATTTAATAGACAGACGGTCTTCACGGATATATTTAAAACTCATCCATACACAAGAAAATAAAAAAATCAATGTTTTATCGAATAAATATATAATCTTCATGTCGTAATATATACCACATGGCAGAATATATTTGGTTAGACAGACATTCTTTGGTCAGAATTGAAATTTATTGGGATCTTCTCTTGGCAGGAGATTTCATTCAGGTCTTCTATAGTTTGGCCTATATGTATTTCATATTGAGAATACCATCTAAGGATTTCACACAAAAAAGAAATTTGGGAAACTTTCTATACACAGAATACCTTTAAACCACTGTTACAGAGACAAAGGATATTCTAGATATATCTTACGTCTTAAATATATACTTTCTACAATATTGCTTCGTAAAAGACCGAATATAGAATATGATATTCTGTATGCCCAAAAAGACAGTCTAAAGAAAATCCTTTTACAGTTTGTCGAGATACAATTATCAACATTACATCTTCACTGGACAGACATTAGACAGAATACCTTTGGGATGTCTTCGGGTGCAGAATATCTCCTACAAATCTCGTATATACAAAAGAATTTAAATGAATATTCTATAAACTGTATATACCATATAAATTGGTATTTTCTTGTCATGACATCCATAAGAACAACGACGATTTTATAATGGGAAATCATTTTGCAAGTTTTTCTAAAAGTCTTCTATAATAGAAAATATCCTGTATTCATTCTATAGACAGAATCAGCTTTTCTATAGATTGAAGAGCTCCTGCAGCTTTTCTATAGTCTGAGGACCTCTTGCAGTTTTTCTATATCCAGAAAATCTCCTACAACTTTTCCATTGATAGAAAGCCTTCTGCTGATCTCTATACATCTTTCATAGAAAAAAAATACTTTCTCAAGAAGACCCTTTCGAAGTACTACTGTGGAATTTTACAAAAGAACCAGAAGATTTATTATAGGTTTTCTCCAGAATTTCAGTACCAAATTCTAGATGATTGAAAACATCTAAATGCCTTCAAAAATCTCTTTTAGACACAATTAAATACGGTAGTCGATTTTTTAGACAGTTGATATACTATATAGTAGAAGAAGAAGTATCCGAGCTCTAAGCGTGAATTTTTAAAGAAGTTCCTGATCTCTAAGCCGGCATTTTTAAAGAATATTTCTAAAGAAGTTTCGGAGCTCAAAGCGTGGATTTTTTAAAGAATATTTTTGAAGAAGTATCCGAGCTCCAAGCGTGAATTTTTAAAGAATATTTTTGAAGAAGTATCCGAGCTCTAAGCGTGAATTTTTAAAGAATATTTTTGAAGAAGTATCCGAGCTCTAAGCCGGCATTTTTAAAGAATATTTCTAAAGAAGTTTCGGAGCTCAACGCGTGGATTTTTTATAGAATATTTTTGAAGAAGTTTCGAAGCTCTATGCCGGCATTTTTAAAGAATATTTCTAAAAACGTATCTGAGCTCCAAGCATAGCTTTTTAAAGGAATATTTTATTGAAGAAGTAACTGACCACCAAGCGTGGATTTTTGGATTTTTAATAGAATATTTTTGAAGAAGTTTCGGAGCTCTAAATGTAAATTTTTAGAGAACATATTTGAAAAAGTTTCGGAGCTTGTTTAAAGGAATATTTTATTGAAGAAGTAAATGAGCTTCATGTTAGGATTTTTTAAGGAATATCGGAGCTCCAAGGGTAGATTTCTTTAAAGAATATTTTTGGAATAAATTTCCCGCGTGGATATCTTTAAAGAATATTTTTGAAGATTTGTCCGAGCTCCAAGCGCGGATTTTTTAAAGAATTTTTTTGAAGATGTATCCGAACTCTAGACATCGATTTTTAAAGAATATTTTTGAAGATGTATTCGAACTCTAGGTGTCGATTTTTAAAGAATATTTTTGATATGCATCCGAGCTCCAAGCGAGAATTTCTTTAGAGAATATCTTCGAGGAAGTATCAGAGCTCCAAGCCGTGTTCCAAGCGTAGATTTCATTAAAGAAAATTTGGAGAAGCTCCAAGCGCAAAAAAATCTCAACATTAATCCACTTTTTAACCACTGTAACCCTTCATTGTTACAATCAAATCTATGCGTTGTTGTACACAACACGACAACAACATCGGCTGCTGCAAAAAACGCTATATAACAAATTTGCATTCCACATGCTCTGGTTAGTGGCAGGCACTCTTTGTGTGTTTGTATGTGTGTGTCTGTAGCATAATCTATGACCAGTCACAAATAGAACAAATTTATTATCGTTTTTCTTGATGTTGTTGTTGCTGCTGTTACTGTTGTGTCTAGTTTGAATATTTGGTCCGTTGTTGCTGTCCCCGCCATCATCATCGTTGGACGTCTGCTTCTTCTGCTTCTTCTAATCTAATGGCCATAAAAACTGTCGGTCCGTCTGTCTGTCATGCTGTTATTGCCCCAGTGCAACTGGAACACATTCACCACTTCTTTGGAACGACCTGAATCCAACTAGACATGATTGTTATACGACTCGGAGCTACCTGGAAACATGTTTGGTTTTTTGGCAATTGTTTTGTGCATGCTGCTGCTGGATGGATGGATGGATAACAGAACTCTGTTGCTGGCGAATTCGTTGGCTGGTAAATTGCCAAGCAAATGGAGTGACACTCCCTTAAAAATATATACATACATATATAACCAGAAATCAGGTAAGCAACAACTTCGTGTGCTAGACAATGTTCGGAAAAAAACTTTTTATAGGATTTGTGAGTTTGAAAGTTTTTTTGTGGTTTATTCGCCTCGAAGGTGGGTAGAGTCGCAACACAGAAACTGCAAGTTTTCTGGGTGCAACAAACAGCCACCAAACACACATACACACACACCCTCACTCACATATACGACTTTTAACTATAGCAGACAAAATGACCATTTTTATGTCTTAGCCACTTAGAGACATACATACGTTTGGACACAACATGCCTGTTGCTGGTTCAAACAGCTAGATAAGCATAGCAAAGGTGGCTGCACTTCTAGGTAGAGGTGAGTTGCCCCTCTCCGCCCTCCCCTTCAAAAGCTGTGGTTGTTATGCCGGCATTATACTACCACCACTATGACAATTCCGATTTTGAGATTTCTGTGTTACATACGTGAAAAATCAATGACGCACGTTGTTGTTTTTCCAGTTCGACGGCGAACCTGGCGGGTTGTGTTTTTTATTTTGGCCACAAGTGGCTTGGCAAACAGCAGCAGATTTATTGGTATTGGTGATATTGCAATGCAAAGTAGCATTAAGTGGCCAACTACTCGTACATGTGTGTGCCCTATTCGCCTTAATATTTATTGGCTATTTTTTGTTGTTGTCTTGCTGATTTTTTTTTTCAAATGAAAATCCGTGACTACGATTTAAAAAATATAAATTAGAGCGGTTTGGCATTTTGCAGAACATAAATCTAAGGGTAACTTTCACAAAAATTCGATTTGCTTTGAAGGTAATTTGTGTCTAGAAATTCTGGCAGAGTTTGTGTCTTAAGTCTTTTGTTTGCATTGGAAAATTATGAGTGGAACAATTATAGAAAGTTGAGTAAAAGACATATGTCCACAGAAGTCCTAAAGGAGAGCATAAGAAAGGTATTATTTCTATAGAAGATGCGAAGGAATTTTTCTACATATAGAAGTACTGCCGAAGGTCTTCTAAGTATAGAAAAGATGCCGGAGGTATTCTTGCTATATATGATCGGTTGGAGATCATCTGGCTATAAATGAGCTATTGGAGATCTTCTATCCATAGAAAATGTGCCGGAGGAGGAGGAAGAGTACCAGAAGGTCTTCAATCTATAGAAGAACTGTAGATGGAGATTGGAGGTATTCTATACACAGAAGAGCTGCATAATATCTTCCATCTATAGAAGAGATACAGGAGGTCTTCTTTCTATAGAAGAGCTAAAGGAGGTCTTCTTTCTATAGAAGAGCAAGAGGTCTTCTTTCTATAGAAGAGCAAGAGGTCTTCTTTCTATAGAAGAGCAAGAGGTCTTCTTTCTATAGAAGAGCAAGAGGTCTTCTTTCTATAGAAGAGCTACAGGAGGTCTTCTTTCTATAGAAGAGCTACAGGAGGTCTTCTTTCTATAGAAGAGCTACAAGAAGTCATCTTTCTATAGAAGAGCTGTAGGAGGTCTTCTGTCTAAAGAAGAGCTACAGAAGGTCTTCTGTTTATATAAGAGCTACAGGATGTATTCTATCCATAGAAGAGCTGCAAAAACGTTCCATTAAGTCTTATCTCTATAAAAGACCTGAAATAGAGCTTCTAACAACAGAAGAGCGGCAGAAGGTCTATAAAATAGCTAATGGATGTCTTTAATCTACCGAAGAGGTTTTTATAAAGAATATTTTTTGAGGATTGAGCCTTGGTTTTTTAAAGAATATTTGTGGAGGGTTGTCGGATCTTCAAACGTGGATTTTTAAAGGGTAATTTTGAAGAAGTATCTGAACATCAGGCGTGGATTTTTAAAAAATATTTTTGAAGGGTTATTGGATCTAGAAACGAGAATCGTTTAAGAAAATATTTTTGGAGGACTCAAGCGTGGATTATTTAAGAATAGTTTGGAGGGTTATCGGAGTTTCAGGCGTGGATTTTTAAACGAATATTTTTGGAGGATTATTCGAGCTTCAAGCGTGGATTTTAAAATGAATATTTTTGAATGATTATTCGAGCTTCGAGCGTGGATTTTAAAATGAATATTTTTGAACGATTATTCGAGCTTCAAGCGTGTATTTTAAAACGAATTTGTTGGAGAATTGTCAAAGCTCCGCGCTTGGAGCTCCGATAACCTTCAAAAATATTGTTTAAAATAAAAAAATCCATACCTTTTTTTAAATAATATTTTTGGGGGTTATAGGAGCTCCAAAAAAAGATTTTGAAAAAGAGTCCGAGCTTTAAGCGTGTATTTTTTTAAATAACATTTTTAGGAAGATTCCGAGCTTTAAGAGTTGATTGTTTAAAGAATATTTTTGAAGAAGTTTCTAAGCTTTAAGCGTGGATTTTTTAAAGAATATTTTTGAAGAAGTTTCTGAGCTCTAAGCGCGGATTTTTTAAAGAATATTTTTGAAGAAGTCTCTGAGCTCTAAGCGTGAATTTTTTAAAGAATATTTTTGAAGAAGATTCTGAGCTTTAAGCGTGAATTTTTTAAATAATATTTTCTGAAGAAGATTCTGAGCTTTAAGCGTGGATTTTTTAAAGAATATTTTCTGAAGAAGATTCTGAGCTTTAAGCGTGTATTTTTTAAAGAATATTTTCTGAAGAAGATTCTGAGCTTTAAGCGTGGATTTTTTAAAGGAATATTTTAGGAGGGTTATGTAGCTTCAAGTATGGATTTTTAAAATAATATTTTTTAAGAAGATTCCGAAGTATCCGATCTACAAGCGTGGATTTTTAAATAATATTTTTTAAGAAGTATCCGAACTCCAAACCTGGACTTTTTAATGAGGCTTTATGCTTGTTTTTTTTATGAATATTCCCGCTGAATTATCCGAACTTCAAGCGTGGATTATTTTGCAAGAATATTTTGGAGGATTTTTGTGGAGGTTCCGATTGCTACGAGTGGATTCTTTAAATTAGTTTTTGTCAAGGATTATTTTAGCTTTTAGGGTCGACTTCTTTTTCAAGAGAAACCTAGTATCCTAGCCCTTATAGTGGAGTTTTTTCAAGAGTATCGACGTTTTTGGAGTGATTATTTTCCTTGCGGAGTATCCTAAATATAAGAGTGGATTCTTTCTCCAGGAGTATGCGAGCCCTATGAGTGGATTAATATATGATTTGCAAGGAGTATTTGAAGTCTATGTGGGGACTTATTCTCTGGAAGTATCTGATCACTATGAGTGCATTTTTTCCAAGGAGTATTTGAATTCTAAGAGTGGACTTATTCACCAAGTTTAAGTGAGTTCCAAGGGTGGTATTTTTCTCCAGAATCATCAGAGCTCAAAGAGTGACGTTTTCTCAAGGAGTATCCGAGCTCAATGATTATATTTTTCCTCCCGGAGTATTCGAGCTCTAGAGTGGATCAAGGAGTACTTTGCGGAATGCCTTTTCTCTAATGTACAGAAGACCCGCAGAAGGTTTTTTCTATTGAAGATCTACAGATGACATTCGGGGAAAGTCCTGCAGAAGACCTTTTGTCCTTATGTGACTTACAAAATGTATTCCGTCTATTAAAGGCTTGCAAATGTCCCTCGGCCTAGAGTTGAATACATGAGGCCCTCGGTGTATAGAAGATCTTCAGAAATTCTTCTGTGTATAGAATATATGCAAGAGGATCTGGAGACTTGCAGAAGGTTGATTGGTTATTTTGACGCCCTACTAATGTTATTTATGATTATAGAAGACCTGATGAAGGCTTGCAAAATTTATTCATCCATGGAAGACCTGAAGGAGATATTCTGTTTGCAGAAAGACTTTTGTCCACAGAAGTCCTATAGAAAAGTAGGACCTAGGAAAGACTTACAGACGTTGCTCTGTTCCTAGAAGACCTGTTGGTGGTATTTTGGCTATAAAAGACCTGCTGTAAGTTTTCTGTCCAAAGAGGACCTGCTGTAAGTTTTCTATCTACTGAAGACCTGCATAAATTCATCTGTCAGCAAAGATCAAAAAGGAATTTCAAAAGACTTCTGTAAATAAACACTGTTGTCTATAGAAGACCTCCAAAACTTATTTTGCAAATCGAGGACTTTGGAATATTTTCCGTCTCTTGGAGGCCTGTAGATTGCATTACCTTTATAGAAGATTTGTAAAAAGTTCGATCTTTCGAAGATCTTCGTAGAGTATAATTTTATATAATCTATGGAAGCTCTATAGACTATCGGATGAATTTGTCCTCGTCTATATGCTTTTCTCCCTCTTCTCCTTTAATTTTAAATATAAATTTGTAGGTGTATTTGTGCTGTTAGTTGTATTAGAATGTTAGCTTACATTTTGTCCACTCACGTTACTGACTAGAACACCGCAATAGTCTGGCGAACCATCTTTGGCCAAAAGGTTAAGGCTGAAGCCCACCGAATCTGAACCATCACCCATTGCCATACAGGCTGGGGTACGATAATCACGGGCATGTACTGCTCCACTATAGGGTCCATCTAATTTCACTTTAATGTTCATGGTGCCCGCCTTGCAGGTGGCCGAAACGCGTGGTGCAAATTCTGTTGTCGTTGAGGCTTCTTGGGCGGAGATCTGTAAGGGAAGAAAAGAAAAATAAGAAAAATAAGAGATTAAAAAATATGGAAAATAAGATTTTGGAATGGAGGTTAAAAAGAATTCAGAGTTTTCATAAATAATCGGAATCCAATACATTTTTGATTTGGTTATTGTTATTATTATTTTTTAATCTTTTAGACCTGGCAAAATGTTTTAGAAAAACGTAAAGCTGGCCAGTTCATCTTCCACGAAATCAGATTAGTCGAATCAAAGCACTGTTTCGAAGCAATAAAAAATTAAGAACACAGCAGCCAAAAGAGAAATAAACGAAATAAATTCAGCGTCAGTAGATCACAAAGTTGCCTGGTCTGACCGAACAGTCATATAAACTTCGAAATAAAAAATTATGCATCCGCCACCACTGAAAAAAATAATTTCCTTCAATTTGAATTCCAGGTAGCTTTCGGAGTAAATGTTTTAATTGCCGCCTGCTGTGTTTTTGAAAATAAAAGTTTTCTCAAGACCAAGGAATGGTGGCGAAGATTCTGACGCTCATGATGATGATTCATAGCAATTACAAGCCACATGACATACATTCTTCAAGATGATCAGCTAACATTTACATATCGACGGGTATTACAAACTACGAGATCATCATCAAGATGAAGATTTAGGCAACGAAACAGTTGGCGATCATTAAAGCCATTAAAAATCATGTTCTACATATTAAGTCTACATGGCTTGCAGTGGATAATTCTTCAACTTCTTTTAATGGACATCATTTTTCTGGATATTTTCGAAAAAAAATATATTTCATGGTGATTTTACAAGTTAGGCCTTTTACTTTTTTTCGTTCGCATTTCCCAAAGCCATTAAAGCCTTACTTTACCTGTCTTCATCTCTAATTAATCGTCCAGCCTGCCACAGGGCCAAATTCAATTAACAATTTTTTAAATTTTCTTCAACACTTAATGGGACCACTAAATTAATGATGATGATGATTTATTTTTACAGAACTTCTTTTTTTTCTAAGAATGGGAATGCCAAGATTACCACAAGTGAAATGAATTTGCTGTAGGTATTTCAGGCGGGGGGGGGGGGGGGGGGGGGAGGGATCTGTTTTCTAAATAAAGGGCGTTGCTAGACATTAATGATGGCATGATTTGTAGATTTAAGATGCCCCACTTATTTAAATGTTCTATTTAGGCAATAAATATTTAAATCCCAGAACATAAGTGACCCAAATACCAAAAGTTTGGTAAACAAATTTGGAACTATGGATTTTTTAAAGAATATGTTTTTAAGCTTCACAATAAGTGTGAATTTTTAAAGAATATTTTTTCAAACATTACTTGAAAAATTAGGCCTTACAATAGGGGTGGATTTTTTGAAAGAATATTTTTTCAAAGCATTACATCACCGGATGAAATAGTGAGCTAATATGTGCCGCGATTTCACCCATAAGAACTATAAAAAAATGGGTTGAGGCGTCGGGTTAGTTGCCCATTCTCGGAAAACACAACCTACTATGAAAAAGCAAAGAAAAATAAAACCAAAACCCCCCTAATGTTGACGACACCCGCAAACGTATAAAGGACCACGATCTACGAATCAGCACTTGGAATGTGCGCATGTACAGAACAGGCGCAGTGTTCGCTTTGGCGGATGTACTCAAGAAGTACAAAGCCAATATTATTGCCTAACAGGAAATGCGATGGAATGGGACTGGCATAAGTAAATCAGATGATTACGCCCTGTATTATAGCTGCCATGAAACGATACATGAATTTGCCTGCGGATTTATGGTTAATAGGAGAATAAAAGACCTCGTCTCCAGATTCACTTCAGTAGATGAGGGAATTGCTATAATCCGTATAAAAGCGAAGTTCTTCTACATCAGTCGCATTTGCGCCCATGCTCCGACCGAAGATAAAGATGAACAGACCAAAGACATATTTTACGAGCGCCTTGAAACAGCATATGTCCGTTGCCCTGGCCATGACATTAAAATTCTGCTAGAAGTTTTAATGCAAAAATCGGAAGGGAAAATATCTTTGGCCCCACCGTCGGAAAATTCAGCCTTCATGAAGAAACATCCGACAACGGCATGAGGTTGATTGACTTCGCAACACCAGATTCAAGCATCTCGATATACACAAGGCCACCTGGATCTCTCCTGACCAAGCAACGAGAAATCAAATTTATCATGACGGAAGGCACTCATCCAGTGTTTTAGATGTCCGATCGACCGGAGGAGCGAATATCGATTCGGACCATTACCTTGTGGCAGCCAAGGTAAGCACCCGTCTTAATGTAGCAGCAAAGGTGCGATCTAACACAACACGGAAACTCGACGTCGAAAAGCTGCAAACACAACAGGAAGCCGGGGCCTACTCCACTCAACTTACCCACCAGCTTGAAGAAAGCACTTCATGTCCCGATAATAGTATAGAAGCACAATGGCAAAGAATGGCCCACTCCCTACAAACTGTAGCAAAGGCAAGACTTGGGTACCAAAAACCACCACCAAGAAACCCATGGTACGATCAGGAGTGTCGTAATGCTACTGATGTGAAAAACGCATCGTATAGGACAACCCTGCAGACAGTAGCAACACTTAACGTGATGGAAAATTAACTGGAGAAAAAAAAATAGAGAGGAGAAACGTGTTTTCAGAAAAAGAAGAAGAAAGAACAAGAAAAACGTGATCGTGAGCAAATCGAGATGTACAGGAGTCAGAATGAAGTCCGGATATTTTACCAACGAATAAAACACCAAACAGAAGGCTTTGGTGCAGACACATCCTCCTGTAGAGATGAAGAAGGAAACCTGGTGACAGATACAGACAACGTGTTGAGGATCTGGAAGGAGCATTTTGAAAAGCTTCTGTATCAAAAAGTGCTGTTGAAGAAGATACCCCGGAACTAATAAGAGATGATGGTATAGAGTGTATACCACCTAGCCACGATGAGGTCATAAAAGCAATTAATCGGCTCAAGAACAATAAAGCAGCAGGATCTGATGGGTTACCAGCCGAACTATTCAAGACTGGTGGCCAGATGCTGGTCAGGAGCATGCGCCAGCTGATTAGTACAATTTGGCTAGAGGAATGCATGCGCAATGATTGGAACCACAGCATCCTGTGTCCCGTGCACAAAAAAGGATACAAGACGATATGTGCCAACTATAGAGGAATAAGTTTCCTTCCCATCGCATATAAAGTGCTATCCAGTGTGATATGTGAACGACTGAAGCCAATGGTCAATGACATCATTGGACCATACCAATGCGGCTTCAGACCTGGCAAATCCACCAATGACCAGATTTTTACTCTGCGCCAAATCCTGGAAAAAAACCCACGAAAAACACATCGACACATATCACCTATTTCTCGACTATAAAGCCGCATTCGATAGCCCTATCCGTTCAGAGGTGTCCATGTCTACGTTCGGCATTCCTGCGAAATTAATATGGCTATGCAGGATAACTTTAAGTGACACAAGGTCAGCAGTTAAAGTAGGAAAGGACCAATCGGAGCCCTTCAATGCCGAACGAGGATTCAGACAAGGTGACAGTTTGTCGTGTGATCTTTTTAACATCCTGCTGGAAAAGGTCATACGAGACGCAAAGGTGATCAGAAATGGCACTCTGTACACCAAACAACACATGTTACTCGCCTACGCTGATGACATCGACATAATGGTTCGAACACTGAGAGCGGTAACAGCCACCTTTGAACAAATCGAGGAGTCTGCCAAAGTGGGTCTGGCAGTAAACGGCGAGAAGATCAAGCTGATGTTATCAGCGCGCAAGAAGTCCAGTAGACTCGTATCAACTGTGGAAATTGCAAACTACAGCTTCGAGGTAGTCAAAGACTTTATATACCTTGGTACCACCATAAGTAAAACGAATGGCATCAGTTTTGAAATTCGGAGAAGGGTAGTGATGGCCAACAGATGCTACTATGATCTAAGTAAGCCATTTAAAAACAAGGTTATCTCTCGCCAGGCCAAACTCACACTTTACAAGACGCTGATACTACCCGTGCTATTATATAAATCTGAAGCATGGGTACTTGTGCAAGCAGATGAGGCAGCTCTTGGTGTGTTTGAAAGAAAAATTCTCCGAAAGATCTATGGGCCGATCTGCGTCGACGATGAATATCGGCGTCGAATGAACCATGAGCTTTACAATTTATACGCGGACATAGTCAGTCGTATTGAGCTGCAGCGACTACGGTGGCTAGACCATGTTGTGCGAATGATTGAGAATGCCCCAGCTCAAAAGGCATATAAAAGCGAGCCTACTGATGGTTTCCGTAGATGGGGAAGGCCACGAATTAATTGGAAAGACCAAGTAGAAAACAACATCTTGGAACGTGGTCTTCCAAATTGGTGGATTTGCGCACAAGACCGACGCGCTTATAAATATTTTAAGCTCGGCTTATGGAACAAGCGTTCTGTAACAAGCCAGCTACGTAAGTAAGTAAAGAATATTTTTTCAAGCTTCACAATAGGCGTGAATTTTTTAAAGAATATTTTTTCAAGCTTCACAATAGGGGAGGATTTTGTAGCATGCTCAGATTTTGTAGGCTGCGTTTCGCTGCCTTCAAATTCAAGTTCGTGACTTAAGTCTTTTGTTTGTTTGCTCACAAGAAATGCTGCCTATTAGGGTTTGGTCAGATTTAGATGAACAGATTTCGTTTATTCATATAGAGAATATCAAGTTGTCCAATTCAGTTCAAATATCACATACTTCCTCCGACTAGACTTCTTATCAAAACTGTCATGACGTCATTTTGTCACTTTGTCAATGTCCGCTTATCACCGGTATTTTTTTTACATTTTTTAAGAAACATTTAAAATTGTTCATAATTCACTGAGATCATTAAAAAATTCTGTGAATTTTTCTGTTTTTTAATTTTATTTTAACAATGAATAGACATTTTCAAAACTGTACAGCTGGCTGCTGGGCTAGAGTCTAGAATTTGAAATCTAAAAATAAAAACGAAAAAAAAATAATTGATAATTATCGTCGTCTACTCCAGCTACCCCCAAATACTTTACTCTAAGCCTTTGTTGTGTTACTCCACAAGACAGTTAGTCCAAAAAAAAAAATCCCCTCCTACTGCGAAAACCAACAAACAATTTAAATGAAGCTTAAACGAATAGCAAGCAGATCAGCTCAGCTCCGCACCGATGAAGAAATGCCAAAAAGAACTGTTAAAACTTTGATTGCGTACTTGGCGGCGGCTGCGGTGTGCATTCGACAAACTTTGTGTGTGGCTGCTGGGCAAGATCGATGTTAAAAACAAAGCGATGTCGGCATCGAAAACTCAAATTCAGAAAAATTTGAATTCCATTCCGTTTATAATTTGTTCTCCATCGTTTTATGTGAAACATTGCCTCTGGGTCAATAGCCAGTCATAAAATCTCAAGCAACAGAAACTGATGAACTCTTGATGGCTGTGATTAATTTTTTTTCCTGTTCATCTGGGTTTTGTTTTATTAGGCCACGACGATGATGATGATGAGTATCGGAATGAAGTATCAGCTGAAGGAAAAATGTTTAGTTGTTGCTTTTAATTGCTCAAAATATTTATTGAATGCTGTGCAACAGCAGCAGCGGCGGCGACTAGAGAATCGCATTTGTAATTCTTAATGGATTTATTGATTCCCGCTGGATAATCAAAATTATGATGATGATGAATGTCTAAAATGTGGAACACAATTATTTGAATGGGAATTAATTAGGCAAACGTTGATGAATTAACTTCCTCAGAAGGTATTGTGTTTTGATTGGAAACAATAACATAAATCAAATTTTATAGGTCATAACAAGCTGAGAGAAACAAACAATGATCTGTGGAGAGGATATTGTACAAAGGCTTGAAAAAATATTTAAAAAATGCACGTATATTAAAATCCACGCCTATTGTAGCCCTTGAGAAAGTCTTCTTTAAAAAATGCACGTATATTAAAATCCACGCCTATTGTAGCCCTTGAGAAAGTCTTCTTTAAAAAATGCACGTATATTAAAATCCACGCCTATTGTAGCCCTTGAGAAAGTCTTCTTTAAAAAATCCACGCCTATTGTAGCCCTTGAGAAAGTCTTCTTTAAAAAATCCACGCCTATTGTAGCCCTTGAGAAAGTCTTCTTTAAAAAATCCACGCCTATTGTAGCCCTTGAGAAAGTCTTCTTTAAAAAATGCACGTATATTAAAATCCACGCCTATTGTAGCCCTTGAGAAAGTCTTCTTTAAAAAATCCACGCCTATTGTAGCCCTTGAGAAAGTCTTCTTTAAAAAATGCACGTATATTAAAATCCACGCCTATTGTAGCCCTTGAGAAAGTCTTCTTTAAAAAATCCACGCCTATTGTAGCCCTTGAGAAAGTCTTCTTTAA
This sequence comes from Musca vetustissima, assembly GCF_032173495.1. Taxonomy (NCBI): domain Eukaryota; kingdom Metazoa; phylum Arthropoda; class Insecta; order Diptera; family Muscidae; genus Musca; species Musca vetustissima. The sequence goes on from NW_026888830.1 coordinate 106,870, forward strand.
AAAATCCACGCCTATTGTAGCCCTTGAGAAAGTCTTCTTTAAAAAATCCACGCCTATTGTAGCCCTTGAGAAAGTCTTCTTTAAAAAATCCACGCCTATTGTAGCCCTTGAGAAAGTCTTCTTTAAAAAATCCACGCCTATTGTAGCCCTTGAGAAAGTCTTCTTTAAAAAATCCACGCCTATTGTAGCCCTTGAGAAAGTCTTCTTTAAAAAATCCACGCCTATTGTAGCCCTTGAGAAAGTCTTCTTTAAAAAATCCACGCCTATTGTAGCCCTTGAGAAAGTCTTCTTTAAAAAATCCACGCCTATTGTAGCCCTTGAGAAAGTCTTCTTTAAAAAATCCAAGCCCTTGAGAAAGTCTTCTTTAAAAAATCCACGCCCTTGAGAAAATCTTCTTTAAAAAATCCACGCCCTTGAGAAAGTCTTCTTTAAAAAATCCACGCCCTTGAGAAAGTCTTCTTTAAAAAATCCACGCCTATTGTAGTCCTTGAAAAAATCTTCTTTAAAAAATCCACGCCTATTGTGGCGGCTTGAAAAAATATTCTTTAAAAAATCAATGCCTATTGTGGCGGCTTGAAAAAATATTCTTTAAAAAATCCAAGCCTTAACCTTTTAAGAATTTTTTTTTCAAAAATTCAGCCCTCAAGCTTTTTCTAGTCCACTGTGTCCAGAGTTCACAGAGCCACAACCAGAAGTGCCAAACAATGAACCATGCGAAGCATCTGCACATGATGGGCATGCACTTTAGCTTCCACACATACCTTTGGGCCAGACGACACATGCAGACAGCTAGAAATGTATGCGTGGATGTGTTTTTTAGATAAATGGATAGATACATGGATGGATCGGTCGGTCGTTTGGGAGATGGATGTTTGGATGGATGCATTGATGCCTAGTCTGCCTCTCTCATGCGGGGCTGTTGCTGCTACATGAACTTACATTAGGTTAATGACTTACATGACAGCAGCAGCCCCAGCAACAACAACAACTGCTAACAAACTAGCAATGGTTCTAACCGACAACAACAAAAACAACAACAAGAACTTACATCCATTATTCAAAAAATATCCCAAGCCCAGATTAGTCCTCAGGCTTAGACACTTTACATTGCAGACAACCAAAACAACAACAACAACAGAAAAATTAAATTTAAATAGGCTTAGGGAAAAAATAGTTTTGGTGAAAAGTGAGGTGAGTCTCTCATCGAGTGTGATTTGAACAATTGCCAAGTTAGACAGCCATCAATCTCCATAGCAATGTTCCGACAATGAAAGCCTGACTACATGCCGGCCCGGTGGTATTTTGCCACTCGTTTGAATTTCATTACAATTTTAAATAACAACAACAACGCCAACAACAACAAAAAGTGTTGTTGGTGTTGATGATGTGTGATGTTCCTCTTTTCCAAACAGTTCTATGGAAATTCACCAGCAGATTTTCCCGTCCCAATGTATTTAATTCTCGAATGTACGCGAAACAATTTTACAATTGTTTTCTATATATTGTTATTATTGTATTGTTGTTGTTCTAGTTGCTGATTGTTGTTGGGATTATGGTTTTTTTGCAGTACTGGAGAAAGTTGTACGTTTTTTTGTATTTGGTAATTTCAATCAGTTTGAACCTTCACATACGGGGGAAGCTATACTAAGGGAAGGTGTACATTACATGATTATCTACGAAAGCGGATTTTTTAAAAATATTTTTTTTAGAAGCCATGATAGACGTGTATTTTTTTAAATAAATTTTTCTAGGGATTGGATTTTTTAAAGAATATTTTTTTCAAGAGCTACGATAGGCGACGATTTTTTAAAGAATATTTTTTCAAGGGCCACCATAGGCGTGCATTTTTTAAGGATATTTTTTCAAGGGCTATAAGAGGCGTGGATTTTTTAATGAATATTTGTTCAAGGGCTATAAGAGGCGTGGATTTTTTAAGAATATTTTTCAAGGGCTATAAGAGGCGTGGATTTTTTAAAGAATATTTTTTCAAGGGCTATAAGAGGCGTGGATTTTTTAAAGAATATTTTTTTCAAGAGCTACGATAGGCGACGATTTTTTAAAGAATATTTTTTTCAAGGGCCACCATAGGCGTGCATTTTTTTAAGGATATTTGTTCAAGGGCTTTAAGAGGCGTGGATTTTTTAAAGAATATTTTTTCAAGGGCTATAAGATGCGTGGATTTTTTAAAGAATATTTTTTCACGGCCTATAAGAGGCGTGGATTTTTTAAAGAATATTTTTTCAACCTCTACAATAGGCGTGGATTTTTTAAAGAATATTTTTTCAAGCTCTACAATAGGCGTGGATTTTTTAAAGAATATTTTTTCAAGCTCTACAATAGGCGTGGATTTTTTAAAGAATATTTGTTCAAGCTCTACAATAGGCGTGGATTTTTTAAAGAATATTTTTTCAAGGGCTATAAGAGGCGGGGATTTTTTAAAGAATATTTTTTCAAGGGCTACAATAAGCGTGGATTTTTTAAAGTAAATTTTTTCAAGGGCTACAATAAGCGTGGATTTTTTAAAGTAAATTTTTTCAAGGGCTATAAGAGGCGTGGATTTTTTAAAGTAATTTTTTTTCAAGGGCTATAAGAGGCGTGGATTTTTTAAAGAATATTTTTTCAAGGGCTATAACAGGCGTGGATTTTTAAAGAATATTTTTTCAAGGGCTATAACAGGCGTGGATTTTTAAAGAATATTTTTTTCAGGGTGTGAATTTTTTAAAGAATATTTTTTCAGGGTGTGGATTTTTTAAAGAATATTTTTTCAGGGTGTGGATTTTTTAAAGAATATTTTTTCAGGGTGTGGATTTTTTTTCAAGGGCTATTAGAGGCGTGGATTTTTTAAAGAATATTTTTTCAGCGCGTGGATTTTTTGAAGAATATTTTTTCAGGGTGTGGATTTTTTAAAGAATATTTTTTAGGGCGTGAATATGTTTCCAAAACTGGCGTGGTTTTTTTATATAGAATTTTTTCAAGAAGCCTAAGGCGTGGATTTTTGATATATATAATTTTTTCAAGAAGCCTAAGGCGTGGAGTTTTGAAATGGAATTATTTTCCAGAAGCCTAAGGCGTGGATTTTTGAAATGGAATTATTTTCCAGAAGCCTAAGGCGTGGATTTTTGGAATATATTTTTTCATAAAACCATAATAGGCGTGGATTTTTGGAATATATTTTTTCATAAAACCATAATAGGCGTGATTTTTTAAATGTTTTTTTTTTTTTTTCAAAGAAGACTAAGGCGTGGATTTTTTAAATGTTTTTTTTTTTCAAAGAAGACTAAGGCGTGAATTTTTTAAATGTTTTTTTTTCAAGAAGCCTAATACGTGGATTTTTTAAATGTTTTTTTTTCAAGAAGCCTAAGGCGTGGATTTTTTAAATAGAATTTTTTCCAGAAGCCTAAGGCGTGGATTTTTTTAATTTTCTATTTTTTAAATAGAATAGTTTTTTTCAAGATTGACTGATTTTTTTTAATATAGTTTTAAAACTCATTAAAACTCATGTTAAACTCCATAGCAATTATAATCGAGACAATGAACAATAAATCCATAAAATAACATCGCACATACCTGTTATTAATGCATTTGCCAAATATGAAAAATATGTAGTCGAAAAAATATCGTTTATGTGACTCGAATTTATAACAACCATGCGAATTTTTCTGCTGGTGATGATGAACCTCCCTCCCTCAATCAGAAACAACATACAACCACCTACCGTTCAACACACAGTAACCATGCAGTGTTCTTGTCGAACATTGAGCTGTTAGGTTGGTTTGACTTCATACCAAACAACACCTTTATTTTTTTATTTAATTCGACACCAAATATTTTTTATTTATTTTTTGTAAAAAAAAATGATAGGAGTAGAACGAACATTAATTCATTGGCTTTGGGTTTAATTTATGGGAGTATAACAGCCAGCGGACCAAATTTGTACAATTGTTCATTAAAAATCAAGTAAAAAATTTCAATGTCACATATATTTTTTATTATGGAAGTTGACTGCTAGATATTGTTGTTTTTGCTGTTGCCATTTGTCCGCCTTCTTAAGTTTTATGGTTATGGGCCAGGTTAACTAAACCGCACACAGACATTGGTCTCTGTGTGTGGGCCGAAAACAAAGCAAAATTATCGTCATTTGGTTACTTAACAGCGACTATGTACCACGACCACCACCCAAGACCATGGCGGAATATGTAAATCATCAGTGGAATTAATGTCAATAATAATGGTAATGTTAAAGATAATGTCAATATCCAAATTGGTTGGTCTGTAATGATGCTATGGCATCAGACTGTTGTACCAAAGTTTTATTGTTTCTGTATCTTTTTTTTTATCATTTAACAATAGCCTGCCTCATCGGTTAGTGACCACAAAAATCAACTGTTAAATTTCTTGTAATGCTCTAATTAACAGAAAGTGTTAAAGTCATTAGGGTAAATTCGTTTGTTTTGTTCGGTGATTTTTTGCAAAAAAAAAAAAACAATCAGAAAACAACAATAAAAACCAATGCTATGATAAATTTCACCTATTGTTCTTATTCTACTCTAATGACAGACCAATCAGTGACCACAAATATGCGGGCTTAGATTTTTTGCTGTTTTTTTAATTCTTTTTTCTATTCTTTGAGATTTTTTTAGGAATTTTTAAAATTATTGGATTGGAAATACATATCTTCTAGTGATTGGTAAAATATAAGAAAATGATATTGAAAAAAAAAATCAATTTTTTTGGTCGAATATTTTTTTTAATCCACGAATGTGTCTTCTAGAAAATATTTAAAATTAATCGTTGTAATAAATCGACGTAAAGTTTGGTCGAACCCTCCAAAAATTGCACAAACAGTTCGGATCTTTATTTGGACACTATATCATTGCTAGCAGGCTAAAATTATAGGTTGAGCTACGAACTTCAAAGTACGGAAATTCAAGCGGGACCATTGTATGAGGAATATATTGAAAATTTCCGGAAAGAAATTTTTTTATTCACTAAAAATTTGGAATGTCAAATTACAGTCACATTGTTGGGAATATGCCGATATATTTATAACCTTCAACACTGTGCTCCAGGGTATTATGACCCATGGCTCCTTTTGAGAATATGCATAGAATCACTTTCGGAGTCGATTTATGCATGTCCGTCCGTCTGTTGATGTTAAATTGTAAACAAAGTACAGGTGGCCATTATGATCCGATTTGGATGAAATTTGGCACAGCTCATTTATTTGGTCCAAGGACGAACTCTATTGGAATTGGGGAAAATCGGTTCATATTTAGATATAGCTTCCATATATAGCTTCGTCCGATTTTATGTAAATGGTGCTCCAAACTCCCAAGGCTTGGCCGATAGAGACAACATTTTGCACAGCTTACTGAATTAAGTCCAGTTTGATGTCTGTGATTTTTTGTTTAAATCGGTTCAGATTTAGATATAGCTCCCATATATAGCTTCGTCCTATTATAGGTAAATGGTGCACCAAACTCCCAAAATTTTGAAGAGATTACGAAATTCATTCCAGTTTGACGTCTGTGAAGTTTTGTTGGAATCGGTTCAGATTTAGATATAGTTCCCATATATAGTTTCTTCCGATTTTATTAAGTTGTGCACCTAACTCTCAATATTTTTCCGATTTAGATAAAATTTTGAACAGAGTACTGTATAAAGTACCCTACACAACTACCACGGAACACTAACTTTCTGCAGATTTTTATTATGAGCCTGGGCAATATTTCGCGATATTTACATTCTCTTGTCCGCCTAGAGGTCAACAAATATTACCAATACTCGGTACAGCACTTCTAATTACTTGTCCAGATTTCCTTCAACGTGGGTTGTGTTGTGATGTTCGGCTTTCAATTGTGGCCTATAGATCGACTCAAAAAAAGCACAAAAAAATTAACTCCCTTATTCGTGAGCATACGGCAATATCAATTTAAAGATCAACCTCTCCTCTATCAACTTCTCGGGTATTTGTCCTTCAGGGAGAAATAAGTACGCTATAGAATACAAGTTTTGTCATTTTCCACACAAAAGTAAGGATCAATTTGACCCTATAAATTCGATCTTTATCAAACCAGGCATGCTTTTTCTTTGGCCCGATCCCCTTCTCCTTGTAAAAATTCGCGATGTTTGGGCCATAATTGGAGCGACCAGAAAATCAGACAAAAATAAAGTTTTTGGTCCATTTCATCTCCTAAATATTAACCGATCTTTACCAAAAACAATAGGGGTCTTCATTGGACAGAACCAATCCTACATGCAATTTCGTGAAGATTGGTCCATAACTGTGGCCTGTATCGTGTTTACAAATTATAATGGACAGACGGACGGATGGACACACATGTCTAGATCGACTCAGCTAGTCGAGATATGTCGATCGGTATACTTAAAGGTGGACCAATTTTTCGCGGCGTTACAAACTCTTTGGGCTGCACAAAGCTATAATACCCTGACAACATAGTTGTGTAGGTTATACAATTTGGGGTCTATGGGGACATATTCTGAAATTGCTCTGCGTAAATGGGGATTATGAACGGATATTTTTCAAGCTTTGATTCTTATAATATTACCACATGGCTGGATTTTTAAATAATATGTTTCAAGCTTTGATTGTTGAAGAATTATGACCAATAGTTATTTTTAATATTTTTTTTTTGCTCCCAATTTAAAATGATTTTATTTCTTTCTGATTGCCATTTATAGATTTCTCAATTTTCTCCCCAATTCAATTCAAATTTCTAATTTGTGTCGCTGTGTGTGTGCGTTTTCTAGAACAAACGCCAGCAATTGTTCAACCAAGAAGCTGGTGGTGTTGCTGGTCGTCCAGTGACGGTGATATCTGCTGCTGATGGCAGATATCACCGTGGCCGTGACTTTATTTCATTGGCTTGGATTTGACTTGACATGGTGACTAGCCGTTGCTGTTGTCGGTTTTGCTGCTGTTGTCGGTTTTGAGAAAGTGACATTAATGCTGTGATTACCGTAAAAATGAGTACACGGCAACAATGGCAAGAGCAGTGGAAAATAGAAGCAATAACAGCTCGACAATGGCACCAGCTTGTAATAATAAACTAACTTAAAGCTCATACCCAAGTATACAAACACGGTGGTCATAGTTACCGGCATTTAGCCATAAAAAAAAACAACAAAAACAAAGCACAGTTTGTTGTTGTTCACTGCATATGGTTTTTTAGTGTTCTTCTCATTTGTGGACACACAATGGAAGCTGGCCGACTTGGCCGCCTCAACAAAGCTCAAAAATTTTTTCTAGATGATGCCACTAATGTCTCTAAGAAAAAAAAGTAAAAGAAGAAGAAAAATTGTAAGGCCTGCTTCTTTTTGTTAAACTTCATTTACCCCCGCTCCTCCGCTCTTTATTTACTTATTCGCTTCTTAATCACTTTTTAGCTAAAGTACAAAAATTTAGTTAATATGTTTTCTTCTGCTTCCAGTTCTCAAAGGGAAATTGGTCAGTGTTACGCCGCACAAAACAATAGATGGGGTATTTGTCATTAGGGTTATTGATCACACATTGCAAGGGGAAAGTGATGATATGACATGACAAAATGATTTGTTTCGTCTGTCCGACAAACAAATGTTAAATGAATTTTCACAGAACCTAGTTTAAGTTAAATGAAAAGAAGTTAGGTATTGTGACAAAGAATAATTTTTTATGTCCGTCCCCACGCTACTAAGTGGAATGGGAATTATTAAATAAAAAATAGAAATAATGCCCTTAGACAAAAATTTTTATAAACTTTAATAGATCTGTGTCGATCTAGTCTTTTCTGTCTCTTTGAAATATTATACCGTGGGGAAAATAGGGAAATTTTCTATTAATAGGAAGTTAATCATTTGAGAAAGAAGAAAAAAATGATTCTTGTAATCATTTCATCAATTAAATTTTGTTATTGAAAATTATTTTCTAATATTTATATTGTGTTTAAATTTACAGGTATAATACCCTAAAATGGTAAGTGCATCAAATTTAATACCTTAAAGTTTGTAACACTGTAAAATATTGGGTTTGTAACTATGTCCTGTACTGTATAATGAACAAACGGACGAACATATATGATCAAATCGATTCAGCTAGTCGATATATATTATCGGTATACTTAAACCCACCTTTTAGTATACCGATAATATATATCGACTAGCTGAATCGATTTGATCATATATGTTCGTCCGTTTGTTCATTATACAGTACACGACATAGTTATAAACCCATCGTCCCGAAATATTGCTTATAGATTTGGCTGTGGCCAAAGACGACACCTGTATTTTGGACCAAAAACGATATTTTGTACGTTTTTCCGTTCGCTCTAGGTGACACAGAAAAACATGTCAGTAACGTTGTATGGAGACTATTTCAAAACGGGAACCGATATATCCCTTTTTCAATACGAAACCTCCTAGAAGTTCTAGCGCAGAAGGAGTAAAACCTCAAAGCTATATCTAAGCCGAGCTTTAAAAAACTGACATGGATAATTCACAGTGTTGCAAACGGAACAGAACATGATGAAGAGCCTCAAAATCTGTTCACAGACATTTTCGATATTGTTGTCCCCCATATTAATGGACAATAATTGATTTTATCTGTCGCCGAAATTGAGCCACGTGAAATTGAAAAAATGCTGATCATACGATATTTTGGATCATTTCCCAAAAATAGTTTGTACGCTCAGAAGATTCAGGTTTGTTGATATTATCAAAGTTTTACAGAACTACTACTACCATCTTGTTCGTCGGAGTACGAAACTCCACCGCAGTCACCTCAACAGCAGCCACATTGCTGTCACTATTCCTGACATTGCATCGTTCCCGCAATTTAATTGAACGGGCTTCGAGGAAACATAGACGAGATAGTGGACTTCATGAATTGGAAGAATATCTTGGTCGCGGTGGTGCAGGAAAACAAGCTCAATGAAAATTCTAGCCTATGCCCCTGTGATGGTGTGGCCCCAACATACCTTATGCACCAATATGTTCAATACAGGCCTATCTCGCTTGAGCTTTACTCTAGTGACCCATATATGTAATGTATGGGGGTAGCTGTTAAATGGGTGCTATCGATGTAGAGGTGCTTAACGTGTATTAACAGTTGTAAACGGCATTATTTGCCTATCCTTAATTTTATATTGGAGGACAATAACCGTCTGGTACTAGGGGATTTCAATGCTCACCATAAGTTGTGACATTCTGTCCTAGGTAATGAACAGAGGGGAACAATGCTGGCAGAGCAAATTGATAGCTTCACATTCTGCACGGTAAATGAGGATGCCCCCACCAGAAAAAGGGAGAGTGTCACAGTTCGCCAGACATAAGCATTGGGTCGCCAGAACTGATAAATGACGTCAACTTGCAGCCCGTCAGTTTTGTTGGCTCAGACCACCTCCCCATAATAGTCTCGCACTTTCATAAACCATAGGGAAGCCATCTGGCAAAGATTTAGAGAGTTCACCAACCAGCGCTTTAGAAAACTTTCCATTCCTTCTGATGTACCGGTAGCAGAAAGGAAATTCCGGGACATCATTACAGCTGCAGTCGATAGATTCATACTTGCTGGTCGAATACTCGAGAGGAGACCAAATTTCCCAGCAGAAGCAGGTTGTCTAGCAAATGAACGTAATGAGTTCCGTCGATCTAACTTAGCAGATCCCAGTGTCAGGTAACTAAAGTTGGAAGTCAGCTGATTAGTCACGGAAAATAAGCGGAATATATGATTGAGCACCCGAAGAGTTGCAATATCGGTACCGGTGTAAAACAAGTATGGGCAACGGTTAAGTCGCTCTCAAACCCTGATAAGAAGGATAAGAAGGATGGTAGGACCTCAGTCAAATTTAACGACGAAAATGTGACTGATCCGAAGAGAGGTGACAGTTATTTTAACCGGCCGTTTATCGAGCATCCCGATAGCGACAGGACGGAGCGAAGAGTACTACGTCGTATAATATCTCTTCACTCTGAGGAGGTACCGCCACAGTTTACAATGGTTGATGTTGCATGCGTCATCCGTAACGCTAAATCATCTTAAGCGTTGGACCTGGACGGAATATCCATGTATATGCTGAAATAGCTGGACAAACCAGGAGTACCTGACCCTAGTCCTAAATTTTTCGATAGCCACCCACGTCGTTCCCGAAGCCTGGACTGAAGCCAGGCAAGGATGCTAGAAATAGTGAATCTTACAGGCCGATTTCAGAATTCAGAAAGCTATCTAGTTGCCAATCATCAACATGGGTTCCGTAAGCCGACAACGCCATCTCCACACATATAAGTCGAGGACTTAACCAGTACCCACTGTGCCATAGTGTTGGCAGCGCTTGACCTATCAACGTCATTTGGTATAGTCAACCTTGCCACACTGTTTGAGGGCATCGAGAACACTTCCCGGCCAAGTTTGAAATGTTGAATAATCAACTATATGTGTTTACGCCAGTCGTACCTGAAGTTCCGGAATAAGAAGTACTAACCCAGCATATGTGTTTACGCCAGTCGTACCTGAAGTTCCGGAATAAGAAGTACAAACCCAGCAGAGTGAAGCAGGCAGTTCCCCAGTGTGGAGTGATATTTCCGAAACTGTTGAACCTCTACGTTTCCTGTATTCCACTCCCTCCAGACGGCATCATGATCGTTACGTATGCAGATGATTGCGATCATGGCATCGGGTCCTATAGTTTATGACAGTATGTGTAATATTGAACGCTTATCTCACCGAGTTAAGAGCTTTCTTTCACACGTGGAATATGCAAATAGGGTCTGCGGAGATGAAAATTTCTTTGAATGTTCAGGTCGAGGTGCAATTCCGACCATTAACTAACCCAATTCCGACCATTAACTAACACAAATAGGATCAAAGTCCTCAAGTTGCTTGTCGGCAAAACTTGGGCGCAGATAAGGAAACCTTGCTGACCTCTTACAAAGCGATATGTCGGTCTGTGGCTAGCTATGCGGTACCAGACGGCGAATACTAGTTTTAAGCAATAGAGAACTATGTACACCTGTCGCCCTGAGAAATGCAACAAGGTGTCTCCCTATGATACCAGTGGACGATCTTCACGAGAAGTCGACAATTCTTCCATTACGCCAGCATAGCAATATGCTTTCGGTGCAGTACCTGCTCCCCCACCAAATCATGTGAGGAAGGAGAGAGAGGTCCAACTTTATAAATTGAAGCCTCTAAATCAAGTTGTCTATCGAACAGGTCTGATTATCATTTATAATGATGCAGTTGCCGCAGTGCTGAACGAATGCAGAGTGAATGTCGTCCTCAGAACTCATCCCCCACCCATCGCAGCTGCCCAGATAAACCAAATAGTTTGGGCCCAATTACTTTCTGGATAATGTAGTCGTCTCAATTCGTATTGGACATGGATTGATGACCAGATGCAGAATGTATGCCCAGCCTTTGGTACGGGCCCTCATACCACACTGCACTTATTTAATTGCCCGGTAAATCTACCCGACTTACTCCAGAGGATCTGTGCTTGCAACCAATAGGAAAATCTGAATTTCTTAACTTCAAGACAGAACCAGATTGAATCAAACAAGAAGAACAATATTCATATAAAATTGCTACAACAACTAGATCGGATCAAATCTTCCTACCCAAAAAATTACCATTTCATGACCCGGTACGTCGTTACGTCTTTGAGGAGCCAAACGATTATATATGTACATTTAGAAAAAGTTCGGCCCGGGCGAACCAAATATAAATTATTTTCATCCCCTTTTTACGTATTTAGTCAGTTTACGGGTTTCATTTAATATCCTACACTTTATTTATATAAAATCCAGCAACCATCTCCAAAAATCTGACCCCATCTAATATATTTCCAACAAAGAAACTATTATTGATGTTAATACCCTATTTCTTTAAACTTCTTCTTCCTCTTCTTTTCCTATTTTTTTTCTTTCTTTTTTTCGGCTTCCCATTTCTAAGACAATTTGGGCTGATGTGATAATTGAGGAAACAATTGGACTTCCCTGGTTGCGCTGCAGCGAACGCGGATCATTCCAACGAAATATTACTTTCCATCATTGCAGTTGAATGTTTTCGGTGGTGGTGGTGTTGTTGTTGTTGCAACAATTAGAGGGGGAGAAAGCATGTGAAACAATAATTTCGTATAATGGACGGTTTTTGTTTTGGGAAAACCTTAACAAAAAACTAAAAATAAAAATAGAGAAACAGTAGCCAACACAAAACAACAACAACAATGATGATGATTGTAAGAAAATAGATATAAAAACAAAACATACAACAACAATGATGTTGATGATAAAAACAACAACAAACATTAATAACTTACCTTATTCACCAGCATTGTGCTGGCCAAAAGCAGCTGCAACAACAGCCATCTTCGGTTGTTTTGGTTACTCGGATTTTGATTCTGCATTGTGTTGCAGGTTTGTGGCTTAAGTCTTTTGTTTTGCTCTGTGACTTGTTGATGTTTTTTGTCGGTTTTTTTCTGTTTTTAATGGGGTGGTTTGTTTGGGTTCTTTTTTGGGGTAATTTTTTATTGTTTTTTTTTTTATTCTCAAATGCACTGACTTGTAACCACTTTAAGAAACAAAATTCTTGATTTATCTGCGCCGATGTGAATGGTTTGTTTGACGTTTAATTACTGCTGCTTTTTATTGAACACCGTTTGTGGACTCCTCCTCCGTAGGAATAGAAAAAAAAATGTTTTGGTTTTTTCTCAACTACCTAGAGAGATAACAAAAACAAAACATGCATAAAATAATAGAAATAGAAAAATAGCTGGTGGGCTTAATCACTCAGGGTACACATGTACATACATATGTATTTACTTATATGCGAGTGTTGTTGACTGATAAATCTCATATAAAAATTATAAATTCAATTCATGATTTATTTATTATTTTATTTTGATTTATTTTGCCTGGTTTTCATTGTTATTAATAATAGAATGATTAGTAATTTTTTGTTAATTGTTTTGCTTTTTTTCAAAAATTTTTTAACACGAGAAAAAATTAAATTCCTATTTGCCAAACAACAACATTTCCATTTCAATGCAGTTGTGAATTTTTTCATTTTTGTTGCTGTTGTTGCTCTGCTAATTCATTTATTCATTTCATATGCAATTTTGCTGTGTGCGTTTTGTGTAATGAAATACCTTGTCATCTTTGTGTGTATGTATGGGTGCGTTAATGTTTTAGTGTCTATATATGCAATTTCCTTGTTTGTATTAAATTTCGAGGAAATTTTTAGATGTATTTTTGCTTTGTTGTTTAATTTGTCTCGCCTATAGCTTAGGCTGCTAAACGCTTAGCAAATATTTTTTTGTTGATAAGCAAAATATTTACGTTTTTGTTGTTTTTTAAATATTTTTTGTATCTCAGGAGAATAACAATTAGAAAAATGTGAATCATGGGGGCTTTCTATGGAAGAGGAGAATACTTTAACATCATTTTTGATGATAAATATTCAAATTTTCCTTATAAGATCCAGTAGTCCTCGTATTGCAGCTGTGTCAATATGGCAATGATCAAGGATCTATATATTTCTCCGAGGACCATGATTCTCCATATGTTCTATAATGAGACATTTTACTCCCGAAATGCTAAAGAACAGCGAAAAATATGACGGTTTGGTTTTTGAAGTAGAAAATAATTTCAGAATTTCTGATTCTGAATATGTTGTCCAATAAAGGCTAAGAAAGAGGTTTTACATTTTGTTGGACTAAATCGCTGACATTTTAGGTTTTGATAATCTCTGACTTATAGATACAAAGCAA
>NW_026888831.1:0-12107 GCF_032173495.1 Musca vetustissima
GTTCCCACTGACCAATTAAAGTCAAACTACCAATCATATGGTCATAAAATATTTCCAATGCATGCTGTACGTGTACGGGTATGCCATGTTGTGTGTGTCACCCATCCGCTTTGTTTGTTTAAGGTGTTACATTTTTCACACATATTTACCTTGCCATTAAAATGATCTCGCCTTTAAAAAATAAATAAAAAATCAAACAAAAAACTTGATAAAATAAATTAAAAAAAACCCTGCATATTCTTTTAAAAAAAAGTTTACACAATTTTTTGTTGTTGATAACCAACCAAATTAACTTTTAGTTTATGAACACTTGACGAAGTTTTTTGTTGCTACTGCTGTTTGTTCGTTTGTCCTGTTTTTCCTGACCGTTATTTACCAAATAATGTTCATATTTTTATTTTGGCCAATTCAAGCAATTAGTGCCGCAATATTTCATTCTTTACATAAACGGTTGGGCAACTTCGGTAGTTGGTTTGTTGTTGTTGTGATTTTTTTGTTTTATTGCTGTAGATGTTGTTGTCATTGTTTGTTCGCTGTGCACAATTTAGCTGTCATCAAGGTGTAAAAGGTTAACGAATTGTCATCGTTCATTAGATAATAAAACAGGTCATTGGAGAAAAAATGACAACAAAAAAAGTAAAAAAACAACATTTGAATTGTAACATTTTATAACAATGTTTAAAAATACTAAATTTTTAAATATTCTTGCATTTTGTGATGTGTTCTTATAAATTTATTGGAAAGATAAATCATCGATAGGCAGAAGAACTCCTGTAGGACTTCCATAGGCAGAATATGTCGGAAGATTGAAGAGCTTCTACATGTTTTCTGTACACAGAATACCTCTTGCAGATTGTGTGTGGAGAGAAGATCCCCTGGTGGCTGTCGGTAGACAGAAGACCTCCTTGAGCTCTTCTATATGCAGGAGATCTTTTAGAGGTATTCTATATCCAGAAGATATCTTTCAGGTTTTCAATACCCAGAAGACAGAACTACCAAGTTCGCATCAGGGCGAAATAAATACAAGTTATCAACATACGACCTTTGTAAAGCCACATAGCCCAATATGCCTGATGAGTTTCTTAACCAACGGCGAAGCGCGTTGCATAATAGTGGGTACGTAGGTTCTTCTCCTGGCATTCCTTTTCATTGCAAAATATAGATCATTAAGCTCAACTCTAAATATATAAATAACTCACTACATATACATGAGATCTTCTTTTAGACTTCTACAGACTAAATACATTCAGATCTCCTATAGATATTTGATCTTCTGCAGGTAACTCTTAGGAGATATAGGCCAGGTCTCAATGGCCAATCGATTGAGTTCAAACGTCATTCGAGCATGACAAGTGTTATGTTTTGCTCCAAGGTCTGAATCGAAACGGGTCGCATAAACATATTCCCAACAGAAAAAGTCGAAGTGTGTGATATCGCAGGATCTGGGTTTATTGGCCGTTCGTACCAAACCATATCGTTTGTGTACACTTCATCGTGAGGTGGACATTAAAAATACTGCCATAGACAATTACTGTATGGAGAAAACGAAAGGATGTTATAATAACATAATCGTAACTGTAGGACACGTCTAACACGTGATATTTCAAAAATAAAATCCGTTTAAAACACATCGAAATATTCACCGGAGATCCCATAAAGTATACATTCTTGATCAGGATTAAATTCTATGTATTCGTGTCCATTTGTCTGTCTGTTGAAAACACGATAGAGATCACAATATTTGAGATAGAGCTTTAAAATTTTGCACTGGCATTGCTATTACTCCTAAAATAATTGCAAATGGGGTATATCGGTCCACATATTGGTATAGCCCCCATATAACTTCCCACCTTTTAGGAAAGCTCCCATATAACACTACACCACAAAGATCGGTATTGTGTGGGGCTTAGGCACGTGCCAAAAACACTCAACATTGGCCCATGCTTCCGGGTAGTCCCCATATAACGGTAAACCTCATTATTCGACATTTTGGGGTTTTGGGTACTTTCTTAACCGAATTGGCTCTAATTTTTCTGGTTTTAATGGGACGTCAAAAATTGACAATGTCAGTTTACGGTTTGGTATGATATCATCCAATTTTCGGGGTTTTAAAGACTTTAGACCCATTTTCCAACCGATGAGGTCGTAATTTCATATAAAGGGCTCTGGAATGCTGACAAATATACCAACTTGTGCTATGCATATATAGGTTCACGTTTTGATATAACCCCACCTAAAAGCTCCATTTCCCTTTTAATCAATTGTTAATTTGACATATCGGATTCGTAGAAATAACTAAAGAGTCTGTAATTTCGAACATTATTCTTTCGGAACATGGACAATCTAAAATCACATAACACCATAACATAGCCCCCATGAACAAATTGCCCCCTCAAGGGGTTTTATTTGTAAAAATATCCCTAATGTATTCTACCTTGCTTCAGAAGGAAGGATAACCTATTATATCCTTTCTTTTCTGTAAAAAGGGGTTGATTTTTGCCTTTATTCTGGTTCGGTAGAGGCTTCAATTGCCTTTAAGTTCGGCCGGGCCGACATTCAAAATTATTAAATCAATTGGTAATTTTATATGAAGGATATGCCATGGTAAACAGCTATTAAAACAACACACACTCAGTTCGGAAAATTGGGCTAGGACTTTGAATGTGTCGAAAATGACTCTTGATATGACGTGCATTGGGCTACGCAGAAATATTGCTCTTATTGAATATTTTCTGTGAAGAAATAGTTTACCCATCAAGGTTCCAAATTGCCAACTGTCACTTATAAAGGGGCTTTATATGAGGGATCTACTCAAAGATCGACGGAAATTTTGTAATTGTTTATGAGCACTCAAAATAGCGAATTTGGTTGAAAACATGTCTGAAATCCTCAAAATATCGAAAATTAGGCGGAAGTATCGTACTGGGCTATACCAACACGTGGGCCATTATTGGCAATTTTGCGTTCTCCGTTGAATATTTTGAGGTGCTGCAAACGAAATTTTACTTGAGGAAGGGGGTATGACCAATGTGACCATTCTAAGGGATCTTATTCGAATATGACACAAGGTAGTTGACCTATGACAACACTGAGATGTTTGCATCCTCATGCTATACTTAAAATTGCCCAGAAAATTCAAAATATTCATCAGAGATACCAACAAATATCAATATTAAATCGACGTTTCGATATTTTGCTCCAAGTGCAGATCTATGGGTATAGCCCTTATAAAAATGTCCTGTCCCTTTGTAGAGGAGTTTTTAGGTCCTAGACGCATTTTCAAGCGGCTACGTACGCTACACAAAGGCCACTCGTACATATATGAACGCAGACATGGCATTATACTCCGTTAAAGTCCTCTGGTTATTGAGCTCTTATAGGATGTTATTATCAAAGCATATCTTGAAAATGTATTTCCTACATTTAACCTTTCGACACAATTTTAGACCACTTCAGATCTTTCTATATAGAGCATATTTCTAGGTCTGTTCCTACATTGATGACCGTATATCGGCTTTTAAGGCAGTTTTTTATTGAATGCATCTGAAATCTTGTTTAAATTTTTTTTTAATTTCCTATACAGAATTGGAGAATATAGACAATTTCAATAATTTTACTTTGATTCATAGAATCTAATTCCATTATTTTGAATTGCCCCCCAAATTGCAAACACAAAATGTAACAACGGCCATAAATTGCGGACATATTCATGAATTTAAATGCTGTGACAATGGCTATTTTAGAAGTACATTTACAAGGTATTTATGAAAATAATCATAAATTTTAATTATGACTTGGTTTATGGCTATGACAGAATCGAATAAACACGCACACACACTCGCACACGCACTCACGCATTGATAATAAAAAATAATCTATTTCAATTTTGAACATTTATATTAAAACACGAACAAAACAGAAAAAAATACCAGGCTCAAGTTGTGCGGACTAAATTTGTAATGACAAACATTTGAGTTCGAGTCAGTTTTTTTTTTTGCCCCGATATGGTAGAAACATCAAAACCACAAAAACCAGTCAACGCACAACAGCAACGGCAACGACAACAACACCACCAACATAAACTTCAAAATGTATTGAATTTTGAAACAAGAAAAAAATAAATTAAAACAATGACAACAACGAAAATAACGAAGCATGTAATGATCACGTCATCGATCGATCAATATTGTAGAGCTGTTCGCATTTTACACAGATGGGATTTTATTTTTTTGCTATAAAAAATATATATAAAATTGTGTGTGTTTTCAAAAATAATATTTTATAACTCAAACAAATGACCCCAAATGCCAAAAAAAATATGTCTCGCGTGTTTTTTGGTTGGAAAATATATTTCCAAACCATTATAAATCAATTAATTTCATAAATATTCAATTTTTGAGATTTTTTGTAAGCCTTCGGATTGACCAAAATTCTCGAGAGACTCATTGCTGTGATTGATATTATAAATTATTTATGATATTTTGTGAAAAACACAATATTGATTTTCAGTTTTTACAAATTTGTACAACTTTGTTTTGTGTGCTTTGTGGAAAATATGGAATAAAAATAGAATTTCATTCGCTTTCTCCCCTCTTGGCCGAATATTCACAACTGACACCGGATTGTTTGGCACGTCATCATCGCATTTGTATTGGACATTAACAGCTGAAAAAATATTACCCCGACAAATGTTGGGGGCAGTTGTCGTCGGTTTGGGGTATAGACCAATAGACCTTAGTGTCAAAAAATAATTGAAATGCACGTAAATTTCTTATAAATCACACGCATACATAAACTCACCAAAATTGTCAAAGATAAATTATGATGATAACGATGATGTTGCTACAAGTTGTGCAATAAATTACACTGTGCTACAAAATAACAAAAAAATTTTTTTCAGGGGTTCTAATGTACCAATTCTGTTTAGTTGGAGTCCCTGGATCACGAAAATACCTTTGGTTTTTCTGGGTCACTTCGAAAATTAATTTTATAACGGTAAATACAGAGAAAAACGTAGTTTCATGGATTTTCCATTTGAAACTTGAATAACTTAATTGCTTTATAACGGATTTATATTATTCTTTTTTTCTTTCGAAGAGTACAATTTTTCCTTTCAAACAAGATATATATTTGGTACATCGGTTGAGTATTGGCTGAGTTACAGCGGTTGAAATGTGAAAAAATACGCATAAAATGACAAAATTTATTTTTCTTCGGACTGTACGATGAAATTATGATATTAAGCCATATAAGTTTTATTATATTACGGGGAAGAAAATTAAGTTAGCTTTCGAAAATGATAAAAATCAAAAAAATCGGTTAAAAAATGGATGACTTATACACATTTTTGTATTGAATCTATGCATATTCTCTAAAGGAAATATGGGTCTGTATCGTTTCCTGTTACAAACCGTTATGATTGTAACAGGCAAAAGGAGACGAGATAGAACCATAATTCCTTTAGAAAATATGCATAGAATCAATACAAAAATGCGTATAACTAATAAATTTTTTAACCTATTTTTTGATTTTTATAATTTTCGAAAGCTAATTTAATTTTCTTCCCCGTAATATAATAAAATTTATATGACTTGATATCATAATTTCATCGTACAGTCCGAAGAAAAATAAATTTTGTCATTTTATGCGTATTTTTTCACATTTCAACCGCTGTAACTCAGCCAATCCTCAACCGATTTACCAAATATATATCTTGTTTGAAAGGAAAAATTGTACTCTTCGAAATAAAAAAAGAATAATATAAATCCGTTATAAAGTAAATAAGTTATTCAAGTTTCAAATGGAAAATCCATGAAACCACGTTTTTCTCTATATTTACCGTTATAAAATTAATTTTCGAAGTGACCCAGAAAAATCAAAGGTACTTTCGTGGTCCAGGGACTCCAACTAAACAGAATTGGTACATTAGAACCCCTGAAAAATTTTCGTGTCGCACAGTGTTATTTTGGGGACCCGAATGGAAAACCGAAAATAGCAACAGAAATACGTAATTAAAATTAAAAAAAAAAAAAAAACAATTCTATAAATAATCTTTTTTTAAATATATTTTTAAACCAGTGAGCGGAGCAGTATAGTCGGACGGGGCCGACCATACGATACCCTACACAACTACCACGGAACTCTAACTTTCTGCAGATTTTTATTCCGAGCCTGGGCAATATATCGAGATAGTTGCACCCTCTTGTCCGATTAGAGGTCAGTTTCACCTCTTCCTTACACTGACTTATTTTCCGAATATTACTTATATACAGTACTTGCCCATTTTCCCTTCACCGTGGGTTGTGTTGTGATGTTCGGACGGAGCCGACTATATGATACCCTTCACCACTTTAGGTAAATTCAACACATGAATCCTAACAGACCTCGCATTTTTAAAGGACCAGTAAAATGAAATTGGATCTATAAACATGTCATTCTGCAACAGATACTAAATTTTTCATTTGGTCAGATATAGACGCTATATCTAAATCTGAACCGATTTCAGGAAACTTAACACAAATCATTCTAGACCTAATTCATTACGCTGTGCCAAATTTCGTGCAAACCAAAAGATATTAAGGGACTTTGGTACACCAGTTACCTTAAATCGGACGAAAATATTGGAGCTATATCTAAATCTGAACCGATTTTCACGAAACTTAACACACATCATTCTAGACCTAATTCATTACGCTATGCCAAATTTCGTGCAAATCGAAAGATAAATAGGGACTTTGGTGCCCCGTTTGTCTTAAATCGGACGAAAATATACATGGGAGCTAAATCTAAATCCGAACCAATTTTCACGAAACTTAGCACACATCATTCTACTCTTAATTCAGTACGCTATGACCAATTTCGTGCAAATCTAATGATATATAGGGACTATGGTGCACCATTCACCTTAAATCGGACGAACCTATATATGGGAGCTATATCTAAATCTGAACCGATTCTCTCGAAACTTGGCACACATCGTTCTGCACCTAATTCAGTACTCTATGCCAAATTTCATGCAAATCGAAAGATATAGAGGGACTTTGGTGCCCCATTTACCTTAAATCGGACGAAAATATATATGGGAGCTATATCTAAATCTGAACCGATTTTTCCCAATTTCAATAGGGTTCCTTGGCCCAAACAAATGAGCTGTGCCAAATTTCATCCAATTCGGATCATAAATGCGACCTGTACTTTGTTTACAATTTAACATGGACAGACAGACAGACGGACGGACGGACGGACATGCATAAATACACTTAGAAAGTGATTCTATGCATATTCTCAAAAGGAACCATGGGTCTATCTCGATTATTTTTGCCTGTTACAAACATATGCACAAAGACATAATACCCTGTACCACAGTGTGGTGAAGGGTATAAAAATCCACGCCTCGATGGTGCCTTTAAAAATTATTTTTACAAATCCACGCCTCGATGGTGCCTTTAAAAATTATTTTTACAAATCCACGCCTCGATGGTGCCTTTAAAAATTATTTTTACAAATCCACGCCTCGATGGTGCCTTTAAAAATTATTTTTACAAATCCACGCCTCGATGGTGCCTTTAAAAATTATTTTTACAAATCCACGCCTCGGTGGTGCCTTTAAAAATTATTTTTAAAAATCCACGCCTCGGTGGTGCCTTTAAAAATTATTTTTAAAAAAATCCACGCCTCGGTGGTGCCTTTAAAAATTATTTTTAAAAAATCCACGCCTCGATGGTGCCTTTAAAAATTATTTTTAAAAAATCCACGCCTCGATGGTGTCTTTAAAAATTATTTTTAAAAAATCCAAGCCTCGATGGTGCCTTTAAAAATTATTTTAAAAAATCCACGCCTCGATGGTGTCTTTAAAAATTATTTTTAAAAATCCACGCCTATGATGTTGCGTTTAAAAATTATTTTTAAAAACTCTACGCTTGTGTTCTAAGCTATGTTGAGTCCTTTAAGAATTATACTTTTTTGTGTATTTGTTATTACTAAGACTTGATTTTGTGAGTTCTATTTGCAGTACGTCATCTCAATATCTATAAAATATATAAAGTTTCACAAACATTTCCCCGATAAACATCTACATATTGACATTACAAGTTCGCCAAATGCCGAATATGGTCAAATATTATTTATGGAATGTATTTTATTTTGTAATTTATGGTTTGAATATCAGTTTTCAATACCTTTAAAGCAACATTCAGACATGGTATAATTGTCTAACTAGATTTGGCTTTGATCTGAGTTTCCATGTATGTACAATTTTAACAAACCAATAAAATGTGAAAAATTTATAAAACAACAAAAACGCTTTCAGAAAATTCCAAGTTTTTATAAAACGAACAACAAAAATGCGAATCGATTGTTGTCAAGAGTCAACAACGTTTGATTGCTCCATTGCTTGGAGATTAATCAGAGATGATGTGAGGCATATATGTTCGCTGGAAACCTCTACGTGGTTCCAACGAAGCTACACACATGTTTTAGACATTTTTTACATGTATTTTACGTTTGCTACTTGCAAGTAATTGCAATAAATCTCATTCAACCCATCACTGATTAGAACGAGACCGAAACAACTTCTATCACCCATTGGCCGTTTATTAGATGTCTAATGGGGTGCCGCACCGCCGCCGATTGTCAGCAACGGCATTAATTGATGTTGTCACTGTTGCTAACACCAAATCAAACGTTTGAAAACCGCAACAAAATATGGCACATTAACTGAAATTTTTACACAACATGAAACAACGAACAAGAAAAAAAACTTTTTTATAAAAAAATATATTAACACGACTCAGCATCAACAACAAACATGTTGTTCAACTGTTGCACTTAATTTCGTTTTTGGTATTTGCAATTGCCACCATTGTCGGCAATTATTTAATGCACTCTTGTTAACTGCATTTATTTAATCCAATTAACAGACATTGTTGTTGTTGTTTTTTCAACATTACAACAATGTTAGAAACGTGATGAAAATATTGAATTTAGAATTTTCATAATATTTTTTTTTTAAATAAATGAAGAAAATAACATATTTTTTAAACATAATTTATAAAGGTAACATCGTAGACGCGGACATATTTTTAAAAAAAAAATTTTAACTGCACATTATGAAGTGGATTTTTATACCCTTCACCACACTGAGACACAGGGTATTGTCTTTGTGCATATGTTTGTAGCAGGCAAAAGGAATAGATATAGACACATGGTTCCTTTTGAGAATATGCATAGAATCACTTTCTAAGTCGATTTATGCATGTCCGTCCGTCCGTCTCTCCGTCCTTCCATATTAAATTGTAAACAAAGTACAGGTCGCATTTATGATCCGAATTGGATGAAATTTGGCACAGCTAGTCTATTTGGCCCAAGGACAAACCCTATTGAAAAATCGGTACAGATTTAGATATAGCTCCCATGTATAATTTCGTCCGATTTAAGGTAAATGGTGCACCAAAGACCCTATATATTCTTCGATTTGCACGAAATTTGGCATAGCGTACTGAATTCAGTCTAGAATGATGTGTGTTATGTTTCGTGAAAATCGGTTCAGATTTGGATATAGCTCTCATATATATTTTCGTCCGATTTATGGTAAATGGTGCACCAAAGTCCCTATATATTCTTTGATTTGCACGAAATTTGGCATAGCGTCCTGAATTGAGTATAGAATGATTAGTGGTGAGTTTCATGAAAATCGTTTCAGATTTAGATATAACTCTTATGTATACTTTCGTCCGATTTTAGGTAAATAGCACACCAAAGTCCCTATATATCCTTCGATTTGCACGATATTTGGTATAGCGTCCTGAATTGAGTATAGAATGATGAGTGGTGAGTTTCGGGAAAATCGGTTCACATTTGGATATAATTCCCTATATATTTTCGTCCGATTTAAGCTAAATGGTGCACCAAAGTACCTATATATCTTTAGATTTGCACGAAATTTGGCATAGCGTACTGGATTACGATGTGTGTTAAGTTTCCTTAAAATCGTTTCAGATTTAGATATATCTTCTAAATATATTTTCGTCCGATTTTAGGTAAATAGTGCGCCAATGACCCTCTATATCCTTCAATTTGCACGTAATTTGGCATAGCGTCCTGAATTGAGTATAGAATGATGAGTGGTGAGTTTCGTAAAAATCGGTTCAGATTTAGATATAGCTCCTATATATATTTTCGTCCGATATTATGTAAGTGGTCCATCAAAGTCCCTATATATTCTTCGATTTGCACGAAATTTGGCATGGCGTTTTGAATTAAGTCTATAATGATATGCGGTGAGTTTCGGAAAATCTGTTCAAATTTCGATATAGCACCCACATATACATAAATATTCGTCCGATTTTACCTAAGTGATGCACCAAACTCCTAATGTTTGTATCAAATTGAGATTAGAATGAATCGTTTTCCATAAATTTGTCTCATGGTACGCAGACGACTCTAAAACTGCGCGAATGAAATTAAATTTATCATAAGTTGCAGAAGGACATGAGTATGTCCCTTTGAGGGAACATTGACATGCAATTGTAAGGATACATATGTACAATATACCCAAAGTGGTGAAGGGTATAATATAGTCGTCCCAGTCCGACTTTACTATTTTCCTTACTGGTTTATATTAAAATAGCTATCAGATTTGTTCTACGTTTTGAGTTTGATTCAAAAACTTTGAAGTAATCATTTCACCTGCGAATGGATAAGGTTCGATAATGAACTATAGCCCGCATGTAGACCTAGCCCCTGTGTGGAGGTTCCAGAAGGAGTGGTCCGATATTCCCCACCCCCGAACTTGAACAAAGATTGGAAGAAATAATAAGATATCCAAAGTTTGGATGAAATCTAAATTTTTTGAAACGGATTTGGTCCAAAGAGTCATGCGGTCTAGAACCAATATTTCGTGGTGTGTTAAAGTGTATACAACCTCATTACCCATAAGGCTGGGGGTATAATTATCCATTAACAATTTCTGAAATTTATATTATGGTTTACATAATCCCTTTTTAGAAATGTTGTTATATGTCCACTTTTTGGTACGTTCCCTATATTTTCATTTCTAGTACCTTTCAGTATAGCTATGGTGGAGGGTATTCCAAAGTTTCACTTGTTTAACAATAAATTTTTAACCGACAACCATAGGCCTAGATTTTCTAAAAATTATTTTTCAAGGATCATCATAGACCTGAATTTTTACAAAATAATGTTTAAACCGAACAATCATAGGATTTTTCACAAATAATTTTTAAAGGAGTCTTTTAACAGTTTTGTTAAACATATTGTGTTTTTGGATTTGTTGTTGGGAAATATATGAAATTGTCCTCACGAATTAACTGCAGTTTCCAACAATTGCATTGAAATCCTCTGCATGCAATATTCCGTTATGGTGTCAAAGTTCTTTAACTTTAGATCACTCTAAGTAATTTATTTAGATTTGACTGCGTTGTTGTTGTTGTTATTGCATGCTGCAGTTAGTCCGTCTAACTCCATTTCTACTCCATAGAGTATTGTTGTTATATCACCCTTCCTGCTGTTATGGGATTTATTGCTTTATGGTTGTGTGAATGTGGATCCCGATGCCTCCGATTCCGATGATGATGATGATGGCGGGAACGACGACTGTTTTGGTGATTGCAAAGTGAAATGCATTGAATGGCATCAATAACAGATTACAAATCGCGACTATTTGCAACAAATGACTGGAAAGTGGAAACAGTCGTAACGAAATGGAATGTTCCGTTTGATTTTTTACATTTTAATGGCTGCCAACGAACCAAGCAACCAGCTAGGGAGGATGAGACCAACATCCACTCCTCATGTTTTCCATGGAACACACACACTCACTCACACATGCATTCACTTGTAAAAACAACAAGTAGAGGCAAGTCAGTCAGTGATGTGATTGCTCCATTTTTTCCAGCTCCACACACAAAATATTCCCGAACATCGTCAATGGATTTTGAGGGTCTGGGCATGGATAGTAGTTACACTAGAGCTAGAGCTTTAGTAACAATTGCAAATAGACACATAACTCAGACATGGGCGGATAGATGGCAAATAGCGTTTGCATTCCTATTGATTTTTTGTTTTCTTTTCCTTGTTCGGATGATGAT